>NW_007247303.1:178462-199985 GCF_000164805.1 Carlito syrichta | reverse complement strand
TATCTTTTGCCCACTTTGTAATGGGGCTGTTTGAATTTTTCTTTTCAGCATGTTTGAGTTCCTTGTAAAACCTATATGTTAGGTCTTTGTCAGACATAGAGTTGGCAAATATTTTTTCCCAGTCTGTGGGCTGTCTCCCTGCTCTCTTGATGGCTTCTTTGGCTTTGCAGAAGCTTGTCATTTTGATGAGGTCTCACTTGTCTATCTTATCTCTTATGGCATGGGCACTTGGGGTTTTGATCAGGAATTGGTTGCCAGTTCCAATTTCCATAAGAGTGTCTCCTGCATTTTCTAAGGTTCCTATAGTTTGAGGTTTTATGTTTAGGTCTCTGATCCATTTAGAGTTGATTTTTGTGTATGGGGGTAGGAAGGGGTCCTGTTTGCATCTTCTGCATGTGGTCAGCCAGTTTTCCCAGCACCATTTACTGAAGGTTCTCCTCTCCCTAGTAGTTGATGGTGGAGGCTTTGTCAAAGATGAGTTGGTTGAGAAATTGAGGTTTTGCTTCTGGAATCTCAATTCTATTCCATTGGTCTACGTGCCTGTTCTTATACCAATACCAGTCTGTTTTGATTATTGTAGCTTTATAATAAAGTTTAAAGTCTGGGAGTGTGATACCTCCTGCTTTGTTTTTTTTGCTGAGGATTGTTTTGGCTACTTGTGGTTGCTTATGTTTCCATATGAGTTCCTGTACTATTGTTTCTAGGTTTGAGAAACATGTTGCTGGTAATTTGATGGGTGTTGTGTTAAATCTGTAGATTACTTTAGGAAGAATGGACATCTTAACAATGTTAATTCTTCCAATCCATGAGCATATTTTTCCACTTGTTTGTGTCATCTTTGATTTCTTTGAGCAGTGTTTTGTAGTTTTCATTGTAAAGGTATTTCACGTCTCTGGTTAAGAAGATGCCAAGATATTTCATTTTTTGTGTGTGGCTATTGTGAGTGGAATTGTGCTTTTTATTTGGGTTTCTGTTTGTTTATTATTGGTGTATAGAAATGTGATTGTCTTTTGCACATTTATTTTATACCCTGAGACTTTGCCAAAGTCCTTTATCAGTGCAAGGAGGTTTTTGACAGATTCTCTTGGATTTTCGAGGTTAGAATCATGTCGTCTACAAAAAGGGATAACTTGATTTCCTCTTTTCCTATTTGGAAACCCCTGATTGCCTTCTCTTCTCTGATTGCTCTAGCTAGGACTTCCAAAACTACATTGAACAGGAGGGATGAGAGTGGGCATCCTTGTCTTGTTCCAGTTTTCAGGGGAAATGGTTCCAATTTCTCTCTGTTTAGCAGTATGCTGGCTGTGGGTTACTTGCATATGGCTTTTACTATTTTGAGGTATGTTCCATCTATACCTAGATATTCCAGGGTTTTTAACAAGGCCTTCAAGATAATTTCATGCTCCTTACCATGACCCATGGGCGCTGCCCCGCTTAGTTGTCTAGCTCCTTCATTGCAGTCTCCTCTATTGCCTCAGGCTCTTTTCTGCCTCAGGCCCTTTGCATCGCTATCTCCTGCCTGATCTTCTCTCTCCCTGCTTTTCTGTTAAGATAGCTCATTCTCATGAATCTTAGCTTAAAGTATTTATTTTTATTTTTTATTTTTGAGTCAGAGACCCCCTGGCACCCAAGCTGTGGTGCAATGGCAAGATCATGGCTCACCACAACCTCAATCTCCTGGGTTCAGGTGATCCTTCTGCCTCTGCCTCTTGAGTAGCTGGGAATGCAGGCATGTGCCACCACACCTGGTTAATCTTTAAAACAAAAAATTTTTTTTTGTAAAGACGGAGGTCTCTGTTTACCAGGCTGGTCTTGAACTCTTGGATTCAAGCAATCCTCCCACCTTGGCCTCCCAGAGTGCTGCGATTATAGGCATGAGCCTCCACGCCTGGGTTCCCTAGCCCTAACCCTGACCTTGACCCTAACTTAAACATCTACAACATTTAAAAATTTTTATTATTTTTAATTTTTAGGACATAGGGTCTCACCCTGTCACTCAGGCTGGAGTACAGTGGCGCAATCACAGCTCACTGCAGACTTGAACTTCTGGGCTCAAGTGATACTTCCACCTTAACCTATCAATTAACTAAGACTACAAGTGAGTGTCACAGTGCCCAGCTACTTTTAGAAATTTTTATTTTTATTTTTGGTAGCTGCACACGGTGGCTCACTTTGGGAGGCAGAGGTGAGAGGATTGCCTGAGCTCAGAGGTTCAAGACCAACCTGAGCAACATGGCAAGACCTCGTCTCTACAAATAAAAATTAGCAGAGTGTGGTGACATGTGCTTGTACTTCCAGTTACTTGGATGGCTGAGGTGGAAGGATCACTTGAGCCCAGCAAGACGAAGCTGTGGTGGCCGTGAGTGTGCCATTGTACTCCAGCCTGGGCGACAGAGTGAGACTCCAACTCAAAAAAGATTTTTTTGTTGTTGTTGAAACAGGGTCCCACTATGTTTCTCAGGCCGGTCTTGAACTCCTGGCCTCAAGTAATCCTCCTTCCTCAGCCTCCCAAGGGATTATAAGCATGATCCATTATCCCCTGCCCATGCTTCCTTCTTTAACTCAGCTACTTAAAAAAAAAAAATCGCATAGCGCATAGCACTTGTGTCCCAGGATAATTTGCTGTGTTAACTTGCACTATTCTCTGTTTTCCCCTCCCCTTTCTTTCTTTCTTTTTTTTTTTGAGTTGGAGTCTCACTCTGTCGCCCAGATTGGAGTGCAGTGGCCACTCCCGGCCACCGCAGCCTTGACCTACTGGGCTCCAGCAATCCTTCTGCCTCAGCCTTCTGAGTAGCCGGAATTACAGGCATGCGCTACCACGCCCGGCTAATTTTTGATTTATTGTAGAGATAGGGTCTCACTAAGTTGCCCAGGCGAGTCTCGAACCCGCGGGCTCAGGCAATCCACTCACCTCAGCCTCCCAAAGGTGCGGGATTACAGGCTGAGCCAGCGAGCCCAGCTCTCCCCTCCCTTTCTATGATCTCTTGCCTGGGGGAGGTTTGGTCAGAGGGCCCAAAGCAGACGCTGCCTTCAGGATGCTTTCCTTTCTGGCTTCTGATTTCTGTATGCTCTGCAGAGGCAGTATTGCAAATGGTCAAGTTTCACAGGCCCCAGCCTGGTCACAGATGTGTTTTGTATGATTTTTGTCAAGGTTTTACCTTTGCCCCTGGTTTAACTCAGTTGCTAAAGTTAGAATATAGCAATTTTAGAATACAATTTTGGATATTTGCCTTCTTTTGAGCATTTCGTGGATCTGGTCATCTTGGCCCTACATTTTCCTGTGATGAGTACTGATATTTATTGAGAACCTACTAATGTCAGTACTGTCCTAAGTACTTTCTCATGTGAAGTTGTCACATCCACCGGTAAGAGTATTATTCATTTTCATAGTTAAGGAAACAGATACAGAGAAGTTAAGTGACTTGCTTAAGGATGCACAGACAGCAGACAGCAACACTAGGATTTGAACCTGGACAACCTAGCTCCGGAATGCAGCCTCCTAACCACTAGGTACATGCTACTCGATTGCAATCTGGGGAACTGAGCTGTGCTGACCTCTTTAGGTGGAGCACTAGCTCTCAGGTCACCACGATGCACATTGTTTTTTTCTTCTTTTTTTTCTGTTGTTGTTGGTACCTGCTTGGCCCCTGGAGACTTGGAGTTTGCAAACCTTTGGTATAGAGCGGGTGCTCATTGCTTTTGAAGGCAGGAACAGGAAGACAGAAAGGAGCTCTTGAAGGCTATGAAGGAAGGAAGGTTGGTGGAGTCCAGGATCAGGGAGGTCTTCTGCCCGAAGAGGTGGCCACACTGTGGGGACGGGCAGGTGGTGTGCCTGGGGCGACTGGGCCCAGGCCTGGTGATCCCAGTCTCCAGCAAGACTCCTGGGCCACTCACTTGGCTTGGAAGCCAGGGCTGCTGGACTCCAGTGGCCACTGAGAGCTTGGGCACTGTAGTAGGAGACCTCCCATAGTTCGTGCCAAGAGGAGACCTGTGGTTTCTCTCCTTGTCCCCTGGCAGGGAGTGGCCATAAGTAGGATGGAGACTGGGTTTCCCTTCAGCCCAGAAGGATGGGGGTGGGTGGAGTAGGAGTAGAATTAAACTTGGGTTTTGAGAAAAGTAAAAAAAAGAATATTTCTTGCACAACAGAGTGTAGGGGTTAAGATTTATGTCTGAGGCAACCATTTGTAATTATTTTCATCATTTCTGTTTTCATGAAATTGTCTTTTTTGACTTGTCTTCTCTGTTGGACTGTGAGCTCCTTGAGAGAAGGAGTTATGCATCTATTGTGTTCGCACTGTACTCCTCCTGTCTAGAGAGAGCCAAGTACATCGTGGATGCCCAGGAAGCATCATAGCAACCATAACACACATCCATGGAGTGCTGACTTGCCTCTCACGCCCTGTACTTAGTATTCACACGTATTAACTCACTCCCTTGATCCTCACCCCACCCTACAGGGAGGCATCTTCATCGTCCTTATTTTACACATGAAGAATCTGAGGTACAAAGAGGTTAAGGGAGTTGCCCAAGGTCACATGGTGTGGGTTGCTCTTAATAAGTAAATATTGAGTGAATGACTGAGTCAGTGATTTCCTAGAGTGTACCTTGCTGTCTTTCCCCCCGGCCCTGTCCCTCGTCCTATATAGCTATTTCCTGTGTTATTAGAATTGCGCAGGTCAGACTCAGGCGGGAAGCACCTCCAGTGAGCCCGAGGCCCATAAGGCAACATCCTCTGGGGCTGGCGGCAATCCCCGTCCACCACCTCTGGCCTCCCCTTCTTTCTCTTCGCCCCTCCACTTCAGCACACTAACCACTCAGGTGCCCTAGATTCTTTTCAGCCTCTCTGCTTTGGCTCAAGATCTTTCCTGTGCCTGGAACATCCTTCCAACCCTGAGATTCCATTTTTCCAAAAGGAGACACCAGGAAGGCAGGCCTATACTTTAAGCCATGCCATTCCTCATTGGGTAATCCTGAATACTGAATTGCATCTGGTCTCCGGCAGTCTTACGACGGTGGTGAGGTGACCGTAGATCAGTACCCTCACCCACATCTCTTTGGTGGAGATACTGAGTCGCACAGAGGAAAAGGGACTCCATGAGAGCAAAGCAGGGGATCAGACTCAGAGTGGGGCTAGAATCCGGGCCTCTGGTTCCCAGACCAAAGCTCTTCCAAGACAGGGCAGCAGCTCTGTTTCTACAGCACAGTGGATGGGGTATGGCCACCCAAATCGATTCTGAGTATAGTGCCTCAAATCCCACCATTGGAGCTTATTTTGGGGAGCAAAGGGTGTTGGTCTTCAGGGAGCCCCGGCTGATGTTGCAAAGCCTGGCGATGAATCCTATACTGAGCTCATGTCAGCCGGCTCCCAGGAGGATGGGCTGGCTGACAGGCAGCCAAGGGTGAGATGCCGTGGGAAGGAGATCCTGACAGAGGGCCGGAGGAATGTGGGAAGCACCAAGGCAGGCAGAAAACGGGAATGGAGAAAGGGATGTCAGCCATGGAAGGGGCGGGGCTGCTGTGTAAGCCTTGGGCGGGGTACTCGGGAAGCTTGGCCTCACTGCTGACTTGCTGTGTGATGTTGGACAAGTCTCTTTCCCACTCAGAGCTCAGATCTGGGTCAGGCTTCTGGGTTTATCTTAGGGCTCTTGGGTGTCAGAAAGTTGGTGTCTGGGTGGTGGTTGCCATAGCAACTATCTCTGTGGAGACAGTGACCAAGGAGACTGTTGCCATGACTATGGTGACCAGGTACAAGAGCTCTCCGAGTGCCTTGCGACAGGTTCCTCCTCATCACCTCCTTCCATCACCTGGTCAAGTTCCTTGGGGGTGGGGGGGTGCCGATAAACTGACATCCAAGGGAAGTCAGGGACTTGAGGGTTAATAACCTGTGTTTAGGTCACCACACAAGGCTGTGTGACCTCAGGCAAGTCTCTGCTTCTCTCTGGACCTTAGTTTCCTAATTTGAAAAGAGAATTTGCACAGGGCCCATTCACCTCTAAATTTCTGCTACTTGTCTTTAAACAGGAGACAGAGTTGTAAGGCAAGATGTTTCCAGGAATGACATGAAAAATACTAACAGCCGGGCTCGGTGCCTCAGCCTGTAATCCTGTGCCTTGGGAGGCCGAGGTGAGTGGATTGCCTGAGCCCGCGGGTTCAAGACCCGCCTGGGCAACTTGACGAGACCTCATCTCTACAATAAATCGAAAAATTAGCCGGGCGTGGTAGCGTGCGCCTGTAATTCCAGCTACTTGGAAGGCTGAGGTGGAAGGATCGCCAGAGCCCAGCAGGTTGAGGCTGCGGTGGCGGGAGCGTGCCACTGCACTCCAATCTGGGAGACAGAGTGAGACTCCAATTCAAAAAAAAAGAAAAATACTAACAATGGCTATGACTGTCCTTTGCTGATGATTCTCACAGCCCCAGATGGCCCTGCTATGGCAGGGGCATTGTCCCTCTAGTGGCTGTTCAGTGAGGAGGCCTGGAGAGTCCTAAAGGAACTCTGGAATGTCCATTTTGTTTGAGGGGTTCTTGGAGGGCACTCGGGACAAGGGGTACTAGCAACGAGTAGGAATAGATCGAAATAGTTTCGCAACTGATACGGCTGCACCTTTGCTTTCTGATCACCAGCTTCAGTTGTATTATAATGGTGGAATTCTGGGCACCGTGAGTAGCAAGGGGAGACTCTCTGGAGGGAGGGGTCACACTGATGTCACAGAGGTTAGGATGCATCTGGTGTGGCCAAGAGCACTCAAGCTCAGCCCTGGGCAAGATCTCTGGGAGCAGGATCAGTCCTTCTTCCTGGCCACCGCGCCCTTCGGCATCAGCTGTGCACATCCCCAGAGCGTGGGGTTTGCCAGCCTCTCCACACCAGGAGTGGCTGATGACCAGATAAGTGGGGAGGGCACAGCAGGAGCTGGTGGCGTGGGGGAGCCCTAGGAGGAAACAGGCAGCTCGGGGACACCTGCCCCTCCCCTCCCAGGAGACCCGGCCCTGGACAGATGCCAGGTCCTCATCCTCCCATCTGCACCCCTCCTCCCCCACCACATCCCAGCAGTTTCCTCCCCCTGGCCTCTCCCGGCAGGACTTTGCAGACAGTTTGACCTGATGGACCCGGTTGTGCTTCCCCCTCTCCCCGCCCCACACACTTTCCATTCCCAGTCCTGAGCCTCAGCCAGCCTCCTCAGGAAAATTGGCTGAAAGAGACATTTTCCATGCTCTTGACTCCTTTGCTGGGTGGCTGTCCCTGCCTCCACCCTCCAGTCTCTTCTCCAGCTGGTCGCCCACACCCAGAAAGTGGGGGTGGGGGGTGGGGGTGGGAGTGGGCGAATGCTTGGTACAATGGCGGCTGCTCACTCACCATTTAATTTCATGTCAGCAAAAACAAATCATTTTATATGCCATCTCATCACCCTGGGTCTCAGTTTCCTAATCCGTGAAATGAGCTAGTTTCCTGGGAAGCAGGCTCAGTCAGGCATTCCTGATGTAATCCTTAGCTCTGCTCCTTACTTTGGACCAGGTACTTGACATCTTAGAGTCTCAGTTATCCTCACCTTGTAAATAGTGTTATTTCTTAGTGTTGTGAAGATTTAGGAAATAACCCAAGGAAAGGGTTAGCTCAGTGTTCTTTGCATGTGAAGTGCTCAATGAATAGCTATTAAAAATGTGTTAATGGCACCTACTGGTGCGAGGTGCTGAGCGAGTGCTTTACACACCCAATGTCTCATCCGTGTAACACCTGTGCAAAGGGCTTGTCATCCCCCTTTGTAAAACGGAGTGTCCAAAGGTTCAGAGAGGTCAAGTTACTTGCCCAAAGTCACATAGCTGGCAAATGGCTGAGCGAGAGGGATTCAAACTCAGATCTGGCTGATTCCAGAATTCCTGTTCTAACCAAGACTGGTCACTGGAAGAAAGAACACTCCTCTACCCTAGGCAGAACACGGAGAGGTGAAGAGTATAGGCTAATAATTTAATCCAGCATTTAGAAACTGCTATTTCTTTTTTTTGAGTTGGAGTCTCACTCTGTCGCCCAGACTGGAGTGCAGTGGCCGCTCCCGGCCACCGCAGCCTCCACCTGCTGGGCTCCGGCGATCCTTCCGCCTCAGCCTTCCGAGTAGCCGGAATTACAGGCGTGTGCTACCACGCCCGGCTGATTTTTTTATTTATTGTAGAGATGAGGTCTCGCCTGCCCAGGCAGGTCTCAAACCCATGGGCTCAGGCAATCCACTCACCTCAGTCTCCCAAAGGCTGAGCCACCGAGCCTGGCTAGAAACTGCTATTTCAAAGCTTCACTGAGGCTTGGGCAACTATAGGGCAAGTCATTGGAGAGGAATGCAGAGTAAGCAATGAGACACTGTCCTTCCCACCTGCCCTCGTCCTGTCTCCAGTAGAAGGTCAGATGAGTATCTAGTGTGGGTCACAGTGTAGGGAATGGGGCACTATTCAGCTGAATGTGAACACAAACAGTCCTTCTGAGGGCAATTTGGCAGAGTCTGTCAAAATGGAAAATGTATATGCCCTTTGACCAGTAAACTTGAATTTAGTAATTGTTCCTACATGTGTAAAAATATTCACTGTCATGCTGTTAGTAAGGGCAAAACATCTACACTAACCTAAATGTCCTTCAATGCATAGAATATGTTATAGTTCATCCATACTGTGGAGTATTTTACAGTCACAAAAAAAATAACAAAATAAAGAAAAAATGGACCGACTGGAAGGAGAAATAGACACATCCACAACTGTAGCTGGAGATTTCAACACTTCCTTCTCAGTAATTGATAAAATAGATAGGCATAAAATCACTAATTATATAGAACTCTTGAACAGCATTATCAACCACTCTGACCAAATCGACATTTTTGGAACACTACATCCAACAACAGCAGAATACATATTATTTTCAGGCAAACACGGAAAAATGCATCAACGTAGACCATATGTCAAATTACAAAGCAAGCGTCAAATTTGCAATGGAATTAAATTAGAAATCAACTTAAAAAGGATATATACCCCAAATATTTGGAAATCAAACAGCATATCTCTAAATAACACATGGAAAGAAGAATAAATCATAATGAAAAAGACAACATGCCAAAATTTGTGGGATGCCTTTTCAGCAATGCTCAGAGGGAAATCTGTAACTTTTAATGCTTCTATAAGAAAAGAAGAAAGGGCTCAAATAAATGATCTAATTTTCTATCTTTTTTCTTTAGAAGCTAGAAAAGGAAGAAGAAAACAACCCTCAAATTAACAAGGTCAATTTCTGTGTATTGACATGGATAGAAAGGCAGGATAAATTGAGTGAAAAATTACACCGAACAGGAACAGTGCTGTAGCAGATACCGCACATTGCCCTTCAGTACCTAGTCTATCTTTCCTTAAACATGAAACCCCTGGTTTTGAGCTGGCACGTGGCCATTCCTAATAAAATATCTTTTCTAGACTCACGTGTAATAAGTGTGGCCACGTGACTTCGCTCCGGCCAATGAGATATAAGCAGAGGTCAAGCGTCTTTTTTGCTCCTTACCACCCCCTGCTGGCTGCAACTTGAGCGCACATTGGGATGGTGAGACAGAAGCCGCCCGGTCTCTGCACTGTGCGGTGCAGTGCCAGCCGTGGACTGCCTACTTCCGGATTTCTTGTATAAGACAGAGAAATATACTCTGTCTTTGTTTCTGTCATGCTATTTTGGGTTTGCAATTGAACTTGGCACTAATGCATACGAGGTCTGGCAGTTAAGTTCATGAGCTCATCCTAGAACAAGTGCTATGTGTTTCATGGCTGAATGTCACTACAGTCACCTTTGAAGCATTCCCCTTGGGAAGTTATGCACTGACGCCAGCCTAGTCCACCAGTCAAAACAATCTTGGAACTCTTTCTGGAATGGCCATCAGAGCTGTCGTTGTCTTTACCCTTGATGTTCTGAATGTCATCAAAATATCTTCTTTTCAATATTTCCTTTATCTTCAAGTAAAGAAAAAAGTCACTGGGGGCCAGGTCAGGTGAGCAGGGAGGATGTTCCAATACGTTATTTGCTTACTGGCTAAAAACTCCCTCACAGACAGTGCTGTGAGAGCTGGTTCATTGTTGTGATGCCAGAGCTCCTTTGGGACCATTTCTGCACACACCTTTCTCATGCCAAGATTTTCTCCAAGATAATTTAAGATTTTCCTAATTGTTTCTCTATTGATGTTTATTTGGCCCGCTATGCTTCTCACAGTAAACTGACAATTTTGGTGTACAATTTGAGGAATTTTTGCAATGTTTTCATCAGTTCTGCTTGTTACTGGCTGTTCTGACCTCTCTTCATCAGTGACACTTTCTCTCTCCTCAGTAAAATGTTTAATCCATTTGTACGTTGCCATTTTCTTCATGGCTTTATCCCCATAAACTTGGACTAACATGTCCCTGATTTCACTTCCACTTTGCCAAGTTTAACAAGATATTTAATGTTTGTTCATTGCTCTAATTCAAACTCCAACATTCTCATGACGACAGCTCTGATGACCATTCCAGAAAGAGTTCCAAGATTGCTTTGAGGGGTGCACTGGCGTTCATGCATAGCTTCCCAAGGGGAGTACTTTGAAGATGACCATAGTGATATTCAGTGATGATTGTATGTAGCACTTTTTTCTTGGATAAGTTTGCGACCTTAATTGTCAGACTGCATATGGCTATGATTCCACTTATGTGAAAGAAGCAAAGAAACCCAGACATGTGAATCAGATGGCTGATTTTGACTTTGGCTGAGAAACCTCCAAGGTAATTTGCTCCAGTATTGAAGACATATTCTCTTACATAACAATAAGTCGGCTGGGTGTGGTGGCTCACACCTATAATCCCAGTACTTTGGGAGGCCGAGATGAGAGAATTGTCTGACCCCGCGGTTCAAGACAAGCCTGGGCAACTTGATGAGATCTTGTCTCTACAATAAATCAAAAAATTAGCCAGGCATGGTGGCTCATGCCCGAAGTCTCAGCTACTTGGAAGGCTGAGGCGGAAGGATTGCCTGAGTCCAGCAGGTCATGGCTGCGGTGACTGAGAGCGTGCCACTGCCCTCCAGCCTGGGTGACAGAGTGAGACTCCAACTCAAAACACCACCACCACCACCACCACCACCACCACCACCACCACAATAAGTCCAGCGGTGGGGAAGCGTCAAGGTTGGTTAGTTTAGAAGCTTGACTTCATTGTCAGAGGCTCAGATACTTCCCACCTTTCTCCTCTGCCATCCTCTGACTAATCCATTGTAATTGCACGATAGTGGCCACCATTCCAGGCATCACATTCATACACTCCAGGGACCAGTTGAAGAAAGGAGACTCTCCCTTCTGCTGCACCTTTTTTCTCCCCCAGTTTTTTTTCTGAGGGCAAAGAAGCTTTTTCTGGAACCTTCCAGCTAACTTTCCCTCACAGTTTATTTGCTGTAGCTGGGTTGTAGGTCTCCCTTTAAATTATTCTCTGGCTTAAGGCAATTGGGATTTATTCTTGATTCCATGGTAAAGAGGAGAATGACAGAGCAAAGTCACAGTTCTGATAGTGTGGAAGAAAAGAAAAATGGTCAAAGGTCTGCTACAATGTGCATGTAAGCAGGATGAAAAAAATCCAGAAGGATACAACCCCAAGTGCGAATGGTGCGTACCTCCTGGTAGAGCAGTGGGACTGGGAGGAGAATGGAAGCAGTTCTATGAAAAACACTACAATTGCCCAGCCAGTGACGTTTGCCCACTTCCCCCTGGCTCACAGAAGCCATCTTGTTTGGGGGAGCAAGAGGATGAGTCACAATAGACCCAAGGTGGATGTGGCAACCTCACACCTTTTCACCAGGTTGTTGCTTTCTCAGCATCCATTGTAGCTGGTGGTGGCCTTAAGACTCAGTGTGGCCAGTGAGTTATAAAGGGGAAATTTTGGGAGAACAAATTCCTCCTTGATGAAAGGAAAACCTCATTCTGACCTTGTTCCTTGTTCTTGCTTGGGATACCTGTGTGAAGATGTGATGCTTGGAACTGTGGCAGCCATATTGCAATTTTGAGGAAAATACCTAGAGCATTATGAAGATGCAGACCCACTGTCTTGACACTTGAGGGCTGATGAATCAATGCCCACTTCTGAACATCTTGTTAACAAATGTCCTTCTAAGGATGTCTACCATGTGTAGCTGCAGTCAGCTTCACAGATAAATACACTCACATTTTTAAACTATATACTCTCTGTTGTGTTGATTTATTTTTGATCATGAAAATGCATTATTCCTGTAATTCAGAGTTCAATTTAAGAAGTATACCACCTGCCATTGGGTACCCTTGGTATCCTAAAAGGTACTCTTGGAAAAGGCGATAAGGAGGAGTTGAACAAAAAGAACAGGCTGTTCTTGATCATTATGCACTAACTTCATAGGGTGAGGGGTGGCCTTGGCTGAGAATACATTTCTCTATCACTGTTTGGGTTTAGACCAGATGTTGGCCGGTGGACACATTTTGCTTGTCCTGTCCAGGGTTTTTAAAAATTAAAATTAATAATAATTATTTAAGAATTGGGTTGCTTCACATAAAGACCTGGGTTTCTGCCTCTCTTAGAAGAATTAGAATACAGTATTTGGCAACACTGGGTTCATAGTGTAACAGCAGTAACAGGCAGCTCAGTTTTGTTCTCCCTTTAGGCAGGGCAGGTGCTTCCAACCTGGTGCCACAGACCTCGATGCTCCCTCATATTCTCTACCGAGTCGACTTCACTGATTCATGTTACCTGTCTGACTCTGTGAGCGACCTCTGCTTTCAGTTTTGGAATTGATGTATGTGTGAATGATTCAATACTTGCTTTATAGACAGTTATGTGAAAAGACATCTCTCCTTATTCACGGAGAGAGCAGACCTTGAAGAGGCTGGATTTGGAGTGGTCACACTCACTCTGGACTGTTCTTGTAAGATGGAGGAACTAAGAGCACCCATGACTGCCCCATGAGGTGTCTGGTGTTAACCTTGCTCTAGTACCTCAGACTTCTGAAATGCACTGCTAGAGAGGAGGAGAGTTCTGAGGCCAGACCTGTATGGGCAAGGAGTAGGGTTTTCTGAAAGGCGGGCAGAGGTTTGCCCAGTGGAGGTTTAAGGAAGCGGTGCTCCTGGGGAGAAGTATTGATTTGAGGAGGGAAGGCCAGGTCAGATTCTGAGGACAGGGTCCTGTGTCCCCGATGTCCTACGAGGGAGGCCCCTTGAAAGGACAGACCGAGAATGGGAAACCATTTTTTGTCTTGTTCTTAAACCCTGACACAATGATGAGAAAGCAGAAGCTATGCTTTTGGAGAAATGTGCACTTTAGGTATAATTAACTTTACCGACTTTGTCTTTTCAGAGACAGACTTCCAGGTATCAGAGGTATCTCATAGTGGCAATCAAGCTTGCCCAGAGCAAAGGGAATTTACAAGACCTAAGACATCATGCATTGGGCAAGGACTGTAAAAGTCATGAAACTTGTCATTACAAAAGTTATCACCGCTCAGAGGGAGAGCAGGTGGGGATTCCATCTTCCAGTAAATTGGGCACTATCTACAGGGAAGCCAAGGATCCCCCAAAGCTACCCACTGGGAATGCCTAGGAGATAAGGGGTGATGCATCCTCCACTAGCTCTAAGGAATATCGTTTGGGAAGGTGCAGGAGCATTAGAATTAGAGCATTAGAATCCTTGTCACGCCCTTCTCTAGGGATTATGATAATGTGGGCGGACATTAATGGCTCTCTGTGTCACAGGATCTCCAAGACATCCACAGGTGGTCAACAAGGAAGTCACGGCAGTCACATGCAACATCTCCAAGAAAAGGATTTGAGCCAGGACTCTGGGGGGCTGTGCCGCCACACTCACCTAGAGTGTAGACCCACTCCCTGTCTGTGGGGGGTGAACTTTTCTTAAATAAATCTTTTCTTCTGTCACCTCTGTGTGTTGCAATTCTTTGCATTTACTCGGATCTCTGGGTTGCCAGCACGCACCTCCAGCTTGCTGGCTCTGGAGGCTCTGCACCTCCCTGAGGTGCCTCTCCATTTTCCCTCACCCTGTCCAGAACCCTAACAGCCCCTTAATGCAGGGCCTTCTCTACATATTAATTAGGATAAAACTGGGGAGTAGGAGAAGTGAAGTCACGACCACCACCTTCCTATGTCCCCCACTCTATCCTGCCCTGAGAGGTCCAGGTCCTTATCTCTGGAACCTGTTAGTGTGCTATGTTCATGGCAAAGGGTTATTAAGGTAGCAGATGGAATTAAGATCGATTGCTAATCAGCTGCTTTAAAATAGGGAGACTGGTTTGGATTATCAGGGTGGGCCCAATGTCATCAGAAGGGTGGAAGTCCCTGGGAGGCAGAAGAAGGATGTACCCAACGTGGGCTTTGAAGAGGGAAGATGGGGCCGGTACCCAGGAAAGTGCTTGACTAGTAGAACTGGCAAGGCAAGGAGACGTTCTCCGCCAGAGCCTCAGGGAGAAATGTGGCACTGAGCTTAGCGAGATCCATGTGGGATTTGCATTTCGCGGAACTGTGAGAGAGTGGATTTGAGCTGTTGTAAGCAACTGAGTTTGTTGTAGTGTGCTACAGTAGCAATAAGAAGCAAATACAGGTTCGCCTGGGCAACTTGGTGAGACCTCATTTCTACAATAAATCAAAATGAGCCGGGCGTGGTAGTGTGCGCCTGTAGTTCCAGCTACTTGGAAGGCTGAAGTGGAAGGATCGCCGGAGCCCAGCAGGTCGAGGCTGCGGTGGCCGGGAGTGGCCACTGCACTCCAGTCTGAGTGACAGAGTGAGACTCCAACTCAAAAAAAAAAAAAAGCAAATACGTCAGGCGACCTGGAGGGGCTGTGCGTGGGCGAGATCCCAGCTGACACTGGGGTCAGTCTTTTGTCATGTGAGTGAGGACACCTCTGGGTGACTCCAGCCCTAGATGTCCCAACACCCCAGACTGCGAGTTTCTCAGCTGAGGCCCCAGAGACAAGCTGTGCTCGCTTTTCCCTGCCCAAGTTCCTGACTCACACAATCTGTGAGTATAATGAAATGATTTATATGCCAGTAAGCCTTGGGGTGGTCTGTCAGGCAGCATAGTCACATGAACAGCGATCTTTCTGAAATACCCTCCCCTCTTTTCTTCGTTGCCTGAGATGTAGTTTTTTTCTCAGGTGGCCTTTCATGTTGGTGTGGCCATTATGTACTCTATACCCAGTGGCAAACCATGATTAACATAAGCCAGTGATTAGTGTGAGGTGGTCATGTAGTCCAAGTCCGGCCAGTGAGAAATGAACTTTTCTAGAGGGGTTTGGGAGGACTTTCTTGCTGACGAAAGGGAGATGCTGAAAAATAAACAGCTTTCTTGTTTTAGTGGACTGAATACATTTGTTGTCCAGAACCAGGGTGGTTATCTTGGGACCCTAAGGATAGCTGGCCCAGGACAAGCTGAGACCCAGAAGACAGCAGAGTGGAAAGGTGAAAAGACAAACACATGTGTGCTCAAAGAGGTAATGCGATGTTCACAGCAGCATTGTTTGTAGTAGCAAAAAAAAAAAGTCCATCAACAGGAAGAAGGAAAATTAAGCTTACACAAGGGGGGACCCCCCAAAACCCAGAATTTATTTATACAAAATTGTGAATTTATTCTTATATATTTAAACTTCGGTCACCCTCGAAGTACTCTCCGTTTGATGCACTACGTCTATCGAGACACTTTTTCCACTGTTCAAAACAGTTTTTAAAATCGTCAATTCTGATGCCTTTTAGTGTTTCTGCTGTTTTTGTTTCACAAAGGCAAAATGTTTCCCTTTGAGGACTTTTCTCATCGGGGAAACAAAAAAGTCACTCAGGGTGAGATCGGGTGACTAAGGAGGTGGGGCATGGGGTTCATGCCATTTTTGGTAAAAAACTGCTGGACAGCCGGGCTGGGTGGCTCAGCCTGTAATCCCGCGCCTTTGGGAGGCTGAGGTGAGTGGATGGCCTGAGCCCGTGGGTTCGAGACCTGCCTGGGCAGCGAGACCTCATCTCTACAATAAATAAAAAAAAATCAGCTGGGCGTGGTAGTGCATGCCTGTAATTCCGGCTACTCGGAAGGCTGAGGCGGAAGGATCGCCGGAGCCCAGCAGGTCGAGGCTGCGGTGGTCAGGAGCGGCCACTGCACTCCAGTCTGGGCGACAGAGTGAGACTCCAACTCAAAAACAACAACAAAAAAAACAAACAAAAAAAAACTGCTGAACACTCAACACAGCTGGTTCATGGTAGAAGAACCAGTCACCTGTTTGCCACAACTTGGGATGTTTCTTCTGCAAAGCAGCCTCTCACAACAATGCTAGCTGGAACACTGATGCTGATGAGTTCCTAAAACACTTAACTAGTGGAGGAAGGCTGTACCAATGGGCCTGTCTTCC
Organism: Carlito syrichta; assembly: GCF_000164805.1. NCBI lineage: Eukaryota > Metazoa > Chordata > Mammalia > Primates > Tarsiidae > Carlito > Carlito syrichta. Next base: position 183,601 of record NW_007247303.1, on the reverse strand, counting down.
AAAAGATAATTTGTTTTTTTGGGGTCTGCCCTTGTATATTCACACAATGAAATACTATGCAGTGATGAAAAATAATTATTACTGTTACATATATAAACACAAACGAATCTCAAAAATGTTGAATGTGAAAAATAAAGCTGAAGAAGGATACATGCAGTACGATATTTGAGTGAAGTTTAAAAGCATCTAATACTATGCCTTAGAAAACATATATGTAGAAAAAAGTATAAGTATGGCTATACACTAATAACTAAAATTTATTGAATGCTTATTGTGTGCAAAGCATCATGCTAACAAATGCCAATCTGACTGAACTCACACTAACTCTTAGAAAGAAATGCTATAATATTTCAATTTTCCAGATGAGAAAACTTGAGGCCTCAAGAGGCTAATTACCCAGTGGCATATAGTGGTGCTTTCTTAAGTATTAAAAACCTCATTTAACCCTATGAGATAGGAATTATCACCTTTAATTTCAAGATGAAGGAAAGGGTGCCCCAGGTCACACAGAGATCAAGTGTCTGAGGTACTACTGAACACAGGTTTCTTCTGGTTCCAAAGCCTGAGCTTTCTAACAATATATCGTCACATCCATGAAATAGGGAAATGTAAGCCATAGCACACACACACATGCACGCACACTCCCTGGCTTTGAACTTGAACCAGCTGGAACTGGGGGGAACTGCACAAATTGCTATACCCAAGGCTCCTATTCCATCATGAGTATTGTTTTTAGCTGAACCCTGAACTGAACAGAAGGGAACAGTGCTGAAATTGAAACTGAACTTGTATATTGTTTCAAGCTGTTGGACTAGAATATTTAAATATGCTTGAGACAGAGATAACCACATAGAGAATTCTAACCGCTTCACTCTGCATATTTTGATTTGCCTCAGGTCACATGGTCATGACAGGCCTGAGTGAGTCCTAATTATTATAAAGTAGCTGTAGATGACCTTTTCACTGTTCCTACCCACATGTCCCCTTCCCTTTCCTTCTAGGCCAGGGCAGGGACTCTCCCTACCTTCCTTCAGAGCACACACCCTTGTCAATGTTTGCTGAATGAGGGAAGAAGGGAGCTGGGCCCTGGGAGACACATGCTTCCTACCATACAGGGACAGGGAGCTCTGACCTGAACCCAATTCCTTGGGGGTCCCCGAGCAGATGCTCCATGCCTCTGGCTGAGAAATCGGAACTTTCCGTCCATGCCAGTCATCCTCCGTATCTGAGCAGCTAGACTGGGGTGTCTTGAGATCCAGGTGGCCTTTGTCTCATCTGGACCAGGCCGCACAGTTTGTGGCCCTCCCCCACAGCAAGAGGAGGGACTCTGAGGAGACTTGGGGGCCCCTGGGGAGACGTTCATCTTTCCAGAGCTTTATCATTTTTTCCATAACAGTATCCTTCCTTCAAGGTGGAAAGTCCCAGCTGGCAGTCGAGGACACTCTCAATGCGCTTTTGTTCTCTGCTCTCCTCCCGGCCCAGGACGCAGGGCACAGGACAAAGACACCTTCCCTTTGATACCTGCCTGCTCCAGGCTTGCTGTACCGATGAATGATGCAATAGAGATGAACCCTTACCACCTCGGGGGCTAGACTTCCCTGGTTTGAATTCTGGCTCTGCTACTTGCTGACTGTGCAACCTCGGGAGGGGATTGAATTCTCTATTTTACAGCTTCTCCGGCTGAAAACTGGTGTGGTAATAATATCACCAGTTTTGAGGATTTAATAAATTAGTGTATGAAAAACATTTAGAACAGCACCTGGTACTTAGTAAGAGTGAGGTAACTGCTGTTGTAACATAACCTTGGGCTTGGGCAATTTATCTCCTCTCTCTGGGCCTCAGTTTTACCAACTGTACAATTAAGATAGCAGTTCCTCCCTGCCTCTCGACCACTGATCTGAGTGTAGTCCTTTCTTGCTGGTGGCCTTGGACAAATGTCTTGGGTTCTCTTCGCCTCCATGTACTCATCTGTTAAATGGTACCTAGGCGGGACTCGGTGGCTCAGCCTGTAATCCCGCGCTTTGGGAGGCCGAGGTGAGTGAATTGCCTGAGCCCGCGGGTTCGAGACCCGCCTGGGCAACTTGGCCAGACCTCATCTCTACAAAAAATCAAAAATTAGCCGGGCGTGGTAGCATGCGCCTGTAGTTCCAGCTACCCGGAAGGCTGAGGTGGAAGGATTGCCAGCGCCCAGCAGGTTGAGGCTGCGGTGGCCGGGAGCGGCCATTGCACTCCAGTCTGGGCGACAGAGTGAGACTCCAACTCAAAAAAGAAAAAGGTACTTATTAAGTAGAGGGTCATGGTGACGAATATACCATGCATGTAGCCTGGGGCCAACACTAACACAAAGAAAGAGTTAAAACAAAGTTAGCTATTTTTTTTTGGTTTGTTTTTATAGATGAGAAAAGACTTTCAAACTATGAAGGGCTGTATCCCTGGGAGGGAGCTTGTGGTTTGCTCACATGCTTTCTCAGCCATGCCTATTCACAGACGTTAGGATTGGAAGGGCTGCTTTATAGGTCGGTTGATTAAGTCACTCAACAAATATCTGCTGAGCACGTATTATGCGCCAGGCACTGTTGTAGGTGTTGGGGACAGAGCAGCACTGAGGGCCCTGCCTTCATGGGGCTCTTATTCTTGTGGGAGAGACAGACACAAACATGTGAGCATATAAATATATACTACAAGTTCAGAATCAATCCCTTCATTTTGCAGATGGGGAAACGAAGGTCCAAGAAGAAAAGCGTTTTCTAAGGTCTTCCAGTGTCATAGCCAGGCAGACTCCCAAGCTGGTCTTCAGTCTTAGAATGTCTTATAGCCTTAACAAACCCCAAGGCCTTAATAGATGATAGTGGGAGTCAACATTTATGGAACCTTCCTAGCTAGACACAGGAACTGTCTTAAGTACTTTATACATCTTAAATCATTTAATCCTCATATCAGATCTGAAGGAGAGAACTATCACAAATTCTGTTTTATATATGGAGAAACTAAGGCACAGATGGAGGGGAGCAGAGTTTGAACACAGACTTTCTGCTTCAGAGCCAGGTCTTCAACACACTGCTGTCCTGTCCTGTTCTCTGTATAACTCCCCCACCCCTATCCTGGTCTGGTTCTTCCTTCCTCCTTCCCATCCTGGTCTCATCTATTTCTTCCACATTTTTAGTGGCCTAGGATAAGTCAACACACAGTCTACACATTTGTGAGTTGAAGGGGATTGGAGTGGATTATCCTCAGAGCCTACCCTTACCACCCTAATTTCCGTCCCCTTTTCAGTTTGTAATTATTTTATCCACTTCTTGGTTTTCTAGTCTGCTTCCTTACCTGGCTGTGAGCTACCGGGCAGCGAGTGTCCTCTTGCTCACCTCTCCTGGGGCCTGGCTCTGTGCCTCGAAGGCCCTCAGTAAATATGTGCAGATGAAGAAACGAGGGAGTGGTGGCCACTGTCCTTAGTTTTCTAAAGCCAACTCCGGCGTGCTCTCCGTGGCCCCGCTTCCTTTCCCAGCCCATGCCTCCCCCCTTCCGCCCTCCCTCTCACCTCCCAGGGCCGACTCCCGGCCCTCCATCCGGCCTGCATTTTTCCGAGTTTGATATCATTTTTTCCACTCTCCCGGCTGCTGCCGGCTGCCTCTGCCAACTTTCCACAGCTACAGCCCCTCCCCGCAACTGCAGGCCGGAGACAGCCTGGGGTGGGGGAAGACCTTCCTGTCTTGCTCTCCCCAGGGATGGGGCAATCAGTGCCATCAGTGCCCCACTGGCAAGCTGGGTGGGTGAGGGAGTCGCCGCTGGAGGCTGTATCTCGCGGGTGCCCTGTCTTTCTCTGTGCCCTAACCTGGTGGGGCACGGCCCACGTGCAGGACTGAGGCGTTTGGGTGGGCAGCTGGTTCTGGGCAGAGGTGTCAGGCATGGGATATAGCGCTCCGAATGGTTTGCACCTTGTTGTCTTCTCAAAGCAGTGACAGCCATTCCCTTCCAGTTGCAAGCCCCTGACCTGACCCCGGGCCAGGTAGGATGCCCCACTATCTCCTTAGTCTGGCACAACCAAAGGGAGACCCGGAGGGAAGCCAGACCCGGAGGCCTGGTTCTCACTGGCTGGGTGACCCTGGGGCATTCACTTCCCCTCTTGAGGCTTGGTTTCCACATTCGGAAATTAGTACATTTGATTAAATTGGGGTCCATCCTGGAGATGAACAGATCAAGCTGATGGGAGTTCCTGCCCTCACCCCTTTAACCCTTTAAACTCGTATGCCATTGTGTTAAGTCCATCTCCTGAGATTCTGAAGCATTTTCTAACATCTTTGAAGAAGGTTGTGGATCAATTGGGCATAGATTCTAGTCTGACAAGCCTGCATTGGAATCCCAGCAACTTTTCTTATAGCGGCTGTGTGACCTTGGGCATGAGCCTTCTGTCCTGTGCCTCAGTTTCCTAATTAGTAAAATGGGATTAATGGTGACACTCCCCTCCCATGCGTGTAAAGACTCACGGACAGTTGTGACTGCTTAGTTTACAACCAGCTCCCAGCAAACACTAGCAATTATATTGCCGGGATGAGCGCTGAGAATCCTTCCAGATATTTTGTGAATCTATAATCTAAAAAAATGGGTTAATAAGAGAACAGAAGGCTATCACACCGAACTGTGGTTGCTTGTGATCTACTGCGTCTCTCTCAAAGACCCGGGCCAGATATCCAGTGATGGAGAGAAGTGCCTGAGCACACCATTGATCCAATTACTTTATTGATTGGGCTTGACACCCGGGCAAGCGGGCTAAACCAGCCTGCAGCCGGTGAGGATAGGAGGCAGGAGGTGGAGATGTCTGGAAGAGCCCAAGACGGGCAGAGGTCTGGGCATTCAGACAGGACATCCTTCTAGTCTGGTTTATCGTGGGGGCCTCTTAGAGTCGGCCCGAGTCCAGGCCCCAGGAGGACTTTTGACGAAAGCCACCCACCACATACAAAACCCCCCTTTGGGCCTGTCTTGGGGTTTCGGCCCCAGCCTGTCGGTCGCCTCTCAGGGCAGAGGGGTCCCAGGCTCTGGCTGGGCGATGCCCCGGCCACCAGGCCAGCGGGCAAGCAAGGCCCGCGACGCGGACTCCAGACAGGGGCGCTCTTCTCCTCGGCGGCGTCCGTGGGGCCCGCACTG
>NW_007247303.1:170502-178295 GCF_000164805.1 Carlito syrichta | reverse complement strand
GAGCTCGGCCACGTTATGCTGCAGGGTGGCGGACGTCTCGATGAATTTGCAGTCGAACACCACGGCGCAGGCGCGACCCTCTGAGGGGCGGGGCCGGCGGGCCGGGGAGGAGCCACAGCGGGGGGCGGAGACAAAGGCCGGGAGAGGTGCGTTCAGTCTCGACTGGAAGCAACTCTTCCCGAGCCCTTACCTGGTGCAGGTGTCAGGGGACTCAGAGATGCAGCAGATTTGGCTCTGAGGACTTAGGGTACAGGCTAGTGACCGATCCTGGTAGCCGAATGAGGCTGGGAAGACAGGAGGGCCGGGACCAGGTAGGGGATGGCGGAATGCTAGGTTAAGGACCTCGGAATTACCTGGAGGGACTGGCTAAAATGCAGATGCCTGGGCCCACCCTCAGGTATTTTGATTCTGTAGATCTGGGGTGAGGTCTGGGAATCTGTGTTTTAACAAAATTTTGGGAGTGATGTTGCCGTTTTGGGGAGCGTCTGTCCACAAAGCTTATGGTCTTTCGCCGCCAGGATGCTACTGGGCCAGAGTTCTAGTCCTCACGGCTAGTGACTGTGTGGAACTGGCTTTCCCTCTCTGGGTCTCAGTTTCCACATTTAAAAAATTTAGCCGGGCTGGGTGGCTCAGCCTGTAAGCCCAGCGCTTTGGGAGGCTGAGGTGAGTGGATTGCCTGAGCCCGCGGGTTCGAGACCCACCTGGGCAACTTGGCAAGACCTCATCTCGACAATAAATCAAAAAATTAGCCGTTCGTGGTAGCGCGCGCCTGTAGTTCCAGCTACTTGGAAGGCTGAGGTGGAAGGATCGCTGGAGGCCAACAGGTCGAGGCTGCGGTGGCCGGGAGCAGCCACTGCACTCCAGCCTGGGCGACAGAGTGAGATTCCAACGCAAAAAAAAGAAAAAAAAAGAAAAAAAAATTTTTTTTACTCTGTGAACAGGATCATTTTATGGGTCCCATCTGGTATGTCAAACTTATTAAAATAGTTCCCATCCCATTGTAAATATAATTTATATATAACATTAAAGTTTTGATTTGAAGTTGTTGGCTGACACAATATTATGTTTTGCAATTAAAGCCTTGTGAAATTTGAATTTCTAATTTTTCACTGTACTTCGGAACCAGTCAGGGCCTTTTTCGGTTCTAAATTGTAAGCCTGTGCAAAGCCTGTAGGCAGGCACTGGGCCTGTCATGTCCAGTGATAAAGTGTCTCTGATTAAGGGCATGGGGAGCCATAGGGGAATTTTAAAGGAAAGAAGTGACAAAGTCAGTTCTGATTCTAGAAAACTTTGGCAGCTGTTGAGGAGGACTGAATGAGAAGTGGGGGGCTGACTAAGGTGAAGGTGCCAGGTGGGCACAGAGTCTGTGGGCACAGAGGGAAGAAGATGTGGGGGATTAATGAAAGTGGGTTTGACAGGACGGGGGACTGGTTTGGGAGGGAAGACTGGTCACGGCTTTCGGGCTTAGGCAAGTGGCTGCAGCTTGCCAGTGAGTTGGTGGGGGCAGTCACTGAAACCATGACAACGGACCCAGAGAAAGAGGAGGAGGTGCAACGGAGGGCTCACCTTCCACAGAGACTTCCCGGCAGCGGGCCAGGTCCGCCTTGTTGCCCACGAGGATGATGGGCACATGATCTGCCTGATGTGTGCGCCGCAGCTGAATGCGGAGCTCAGAGGCGCTCTCGAAGCTGCCTCTGTCTGCGATGGAGTACACGATGACATAGGCGCTGCCCACCTGCAGGCATGACTCCTGGCTCCAGCTGTTATCCTGTGAAGGGTGGACCCAAGGCCCATCCTCAGCGGGAGCCCAGACCCTGGCTGAGAAAGGCAGGGCTGGGGTGGTTTAATAGATGAGATGTGGCTGACGTTTACACTTTGGACAGGTTTGGGGGACAGATTCTGCCATAGTTCCCTGTGTCACCACTGATCCTCTCTGGGCCTCAGTTTCTCTGCTTGAAATATTGAGCTGGCCAGGCTCGGTGGCTCAGCCTGTAATCCCAGCACTCTGGGAGGCCAGGGTGAGTGGACTGCCTGAGCTCACAGGTTCGAGACCCACCTGGGCAACTTGGCGAGACCTCATCTCTACAATAAATAAAAAACTAGCCGGGCGTGGTAGCGCACGCCTGTAGTTCCAGCTACTTGGAAGGCTGAGACGGAAGGATCGCCGGAGTCCAGCAGGTTGAGGCTGCGGTAGCTGGAAGCATGCCTGCACTCCAGTCTGGGTGACAGAGTGAGACTCCAGCTCAAAAAAAAAAAAAAGAAATATTGAGCTAATGACACTACCTCCCTGTCTTCTCTCATTCATTGATACTTCCACAGGCTGGGCATAGGAGGCAAAAGGTTTACTTGGATCTTGTTCCTGTTTGCTTTTGCTAAGAAGGGTTCTGGCTTGGTCTATCCAGCTCTTTTGTCTGCTTTTTGAGGAGAATTTGGTCTTCCCAAAGTTCCTTAGGACTTCAGCAATCCAGAATTGAGAAGAAAAAGGCAGAGTGAGAAGTGAGGACAGGAGGCTGACTTCGGGGGAGGCATTTGCAGGACGGTTTTTGAAGTGACTCAACTGTAAGTTCAGAAGGCATGGGATGGGAGAGACAGGAGGCACTTTAAGAGGTGAGTCCTGACCAGGCATGGTGGCTCATGCTTGTAATCCCAGCACTTTGGAAGGCTGAGGTGGGAGGATTGCTTGAGTCCAGGACACCAGCCTGGGCAATATAGCAAGACCTCATCTCTACCCCAAATAAAAACATTAGCCGGACATGGTGGCATGGGGCTGTAGTCCCAACTACTTGGAAGGCTGAGGCAGGATTGCCTGAGCCCAGAAGGTCAAGGCTGTGGTGAGCTGTGATCATGCCATTGCATTCCAGCCTGGGTGACAGAGTGAAACCCCAACTTTAAAAAAAAAAAAAAAAAAAAAAGCGGAGTCTTTCAAGTTGTTTGACCAAGGAAAAGAAAGAACAGGAGTGCTTTTGATATTCTGTTTTAGAGGGTGATCTTGTTAAGGACAGCACTCTGAGACTGGGCCATCTAGGTAATAACTGTATCATAACTTTATAAGACAGTTTCCACACTCCAAAAACCCATGGCCTGGAAGGGAGGATGTGGAAATGGAAAGTGGCAATGCTTTGTAAAGGTAACAATAAGAAGCACTCGCAAGTGGTTGGAGAAGTCTTGGAGGTGAGGTGGGACGCCTAGGAGAACGCCACCTGGCAGAGTGTTGAAGGGCTTCACAGTGGACCGGTGCATGGGGCGGGCATGAAATGATGGGCGGGCAAAGCAGGAGGAAAGAGACTCCAAACACAGAGGACTGTCGGAAGTAAGGGGTAGGAAAGACCGGAGTGTGGCAGAAGAAGCCAGAACATTTTCCTGGTAACCAAATAAGACAAATGAATAGGAAAGCATCAGCTCCATGGTCAACATCACTGTCAAAGGGGGTAACTTCTCAACCGCCATACTGATCATTCCTCAGGCCAACTAACTCAGGGTGGAGTCAGTCAGATGTGGGCTCCTTACTGTGCCAGGTTCCTTTCTCCCTCTGGCTCTGTTTCCCCATCTGCAGAATAAGAGGGTGAGTCTTGACCATTCACTGTGTAAATCTTTATGGGGGTTTGCTGTCTGTTAGGATCACAGACATTGGCTGGGTGCATGGATTGCTGGGTAGGAACTCATTGGGAATGTGATTAAAAATATGGATTCTCGAGTTCCACTTTTAGAGCTTCTTATTCATTAGGTCTGGGGTGTGGTCTGAGATTTTTGCTTTTAACACTCTCCACGTGATGCTAGCAGTTAGCCAACCTAGGGCACTACCATCTAGCCCATGGATGGAAAGATGGATGCTTATTCCATGAAGGCTGCTACTGCTCAGACTCTCTTTGGGACCTCCCTTCAGAATCACCGACCTGGGAAATGGATTCGCTTTCATTTTACTGGTAGGAAAACCAAAGGCCAGAAAAGAGAAAACTTTCTCGAGGCCATGGCACCTGGATGTAGAGTTCCAGCTCCTGCCTCCCAGTCCAATACCCTTCCTCCCCGGTCTTCCCAGTGGGACTCCCAGTCTGATCACTCTTCTGAATGCACTGGACACTGCCTCATAGGATATTCTCAACTGCATCCAAAACGTAGGCTCTCCCTCACCAGCCTGTAAGCTCCAAGAGGCCAGGGGACATGTCTGCCTTATGCACCAGCATGTCTTCAGCATCCTGACCTGGACCATGATGACTACACAGCCAAGTATTTCTGAATGAATGAATGAATGAGTGAAGGAGGGAAACCTCGGCTGAAGGTTCAGAAGGTGGGGGGCGGTCCTAGTGTGTAAGAGTGCAGCCTCTGGGGTTTCATAGATCTGGGTTTGAATCTCACTTGCCATCTGAGAGCTTTGGTTACATATTTAACCTCTCTGAGCTCTACTTCCTCAGTAGAATGGACATCAGAAGCTGTATAGTTTTAGTTCTGACTGAATTCAAAATATGTGTCCAGTGCTCAGCATAGGGGCTGGCGTCTCAGCTGCTATCATGAGAATCAGTTGTTCTCATGTGTACCTGAGTTTCCTTTTATGCTTTTAAAAAATCTTTATTTTATTATTGAGATGTGGGGTACGAGTCAGGATTAGGTACATAAGTAGTCTGTGTGCAGGTGAAGTTTGGGTCTCTAACCAGTCTTCACTTCCCCTGGTTTAGGATCAGGTACTCTCCTTTTATTCTTGTGAAAAAGAATTGGCCACATATTCCTATTATTTGGGCTTGTCAGGGGAGCTGTCATCCTTTCTGGTCACTCACCCAGCGTTGATCCCCTAAGCCACACCCTGTGGGCAGGGCTTTCCTGAGTGTTAGGGGCAGGGCCTGCCCCCTAGAGAGATGGGACTCCCAGAATTTAGACCCTTCTCTTTGCTTGGGTGTAGTCTAAAAGTTCTACAATGAGCCTGTATCACCTAGGTAGTAAGAGAAAAGAAAGCCCAAACAAGGTAAGAAAATCATAAGGACGTGTCCCTGCCGCTGCTCTCCTCCTGGTCTGGAAGGTTCTTTAGTCTTTTTCACTAGCTACCAAGTTAGATTAATATGAATTATCAGCTACACACAGTGGCTCATGCCTGTAATCCCAGCACTATGGGAGGCCGAGGTGGGAGGATTGCTTGAGCCTAGGAGTTTGAGACCAGCCTGGGCAACATTGCGAGACCTTGTCTCTTAAAAAAAAAAAAAAAATTAGCCAGGCATGGTGGTAAGCACCTGTAGTTCCAGTTGCCCAGGAGGCTGAGGTGGAAGGATTACCTGAGCCCAGGAGATCGAGGCTGTGGTGAGCTGTGATCGTGCCACTGCCCTCCAGCCTGGGAAACAGAGTGAGACTCTGACTCAAAACAAAAAAGAGAGAATTATCATTTACGACTCTTCATTCCTGTTCAGCATTTTTTTCATGTTCCAAATGAGACACCTTTGAAATTACCTAAGAACTTTACAAAACCAGTGGATGAGGAAGGCAGGAATGAGTGAGAAATCTAAAGCTCAGAGTGGGTAAATCAATTGCACAAAGCTACACAAAAAGTAAGAAAAAGAAAGGGGATTCAACCTTAGGCATTTTGGTGCCAAATCCAGTACTTCTTCTGCACAGCGTGAGTGGGTGGGGTGGGTGAGGGTGGCAGTAATGAGGTCTGCAGGGGAGAAGCACATCCTGCTGGAAGAGGGTCAGTGGGGGCGAGAAGAGGGTCCAGGTCATGAGGGTCTTCTGCTTTTAGTTGGAAAGGCTGCTTGGGAGCTGTGGGCTTTGGGGGGATGCTGAGGACGGCCCCGCCATGCCTCTGTCCTGCAGTTTCCCGGAGGGGACAGAAAGGAGTCTGGTATTGGGCTCACATCCCTCCCCCGATCCTGCTTGCAGTGCCATACCAGTTTCTCAGCCTCCCAGGTGTCCACGACCACCAGTGTGGTGTCCTCTCCATCCACCGTGAGGGTCCTCTCATACACATCTTCCGCAGCTGAGGGGAGAGCTGGATCTCAGGGAGGAGGGGCAGGCCTGAGGAGGGCGTGGGGTTCCCTAGCCCCCCTTTCTGACCATGTCACTCCCTCTGCTTCTCCTTGGCAGTGCTCACCACACTTGTTTGATGTCTGTCTCTCCTGCTAGGTCAAGAAGCTCCACGAGGAGCCCGTATCTCCCCAGCTGCCAGCACATAGTAGCACACAGTAGGTGCCAGAAAGTTGCTTGGCTGAATGAGGGTGGTGGGGTTGGGCTGGGAGCTCTCCTAGTTCTGCTCTGTCTCTGGCGTATGGCATGCTTCAGGCAGGTCATGTTGCCCTCAGTCTCCCCATCTGTAACACACATGTGTTCTCACTCTCTGGGGCGGTCAAAGCTGGAGAAGAGCCTGACAGCATCCCTACCTTCTCTCTGCTTTTAACCAGCACCCTCTGCCCACTCACTCTATGTCCTCTTAGTCAGTACTCCAGGGGCCTACATTCATTTCTTCAGTCCTGTTCCTGTTCCCCATTATCCCAGAGTCCCCAACCCTTTCAGCTCATCACATTTCTTGTGAATAAAGCAACCCAGGGTCTAGAACATTCTGGGAAATATCTTAATTTTGCTGTAGGTCATGGTGGCCAAGGGGGGGTGTCTATGGGACTAGGAGGATCTGAGAGCCGGGGGAGTTGGGGAATTTCTGAGCTGGGTTGAAGTCCACCATTTCTTGACACCCATGGAATTCAAAATTGCTACCCTGACGACATGGAAATGAATCCTACACCTCTTATCCATGACAAATTGGCAAAATTCTCATTCTGTTCAAGGAATTTCCTGACCCTTGACCACACTGCACAGCCTGCACAACTCGAGGGCATCGTTCACTGCATAGTTTGTGTGAATGCCGTCCCTTAGAGTTGAGCAGTACGTGACTGGTGCAACTGTTCTTGGCAGCCCTGTGCCCCTGGTGACAGGGCTTTTACCCCTCTGGCCACATCCCAGCCCAGCCCGCACGACCCCTACCTCCCAGCTGTTCATGGAGGTCCCGATCCTGCTTCCCTGCAAAGAGGCTGGCCAGGCTGGTCTTCCCCACGCCGGGGTCTCCGAGCAGTACCACCCGGTGGAGGGCCTCCCAGGAGCCTTCCGAGTCGCTGGATTCAGAGGACCAGTCGTCAGGGGCAGGTGAAGGCTTCTGGGCGGGAGGGTTGAGGGAAGCGGACTGGCCCAGCGGGGGATGCTGGGACTGAGTGGAGGGTGCTGTGCTCAGGAGGCCGGGCTGGCGGCCCCGAGGGGACAGGGGCAGTGGAGTGCTGGCTCGCCGGTGCAGGGGGGTCTTTGCTTCCTGCTGGGTGTTTAGTGTCATCCTTGCCGAGGGGCTTTGCTCCTTCCTTCCTTCCTTCGAAGGCGAAATGGGGGGCGGGAGAGGCAGCAGCTTTGGGCCCCTTTTTCTTTCTCTAGGGTCCTGATGAGCCGGGATGGCCTCCTTCAGAGCTCCCTCTTGTTCAGTGGGAGAGGGAGGCGCCTCCGTCCCTCAGCGTGGGGCTTTCTGGCTTCAGACTCAGCACAAGCCTGGTCCGCTGGGAGGGGTCCGCTGGAAGCGCTGGGCGTGCAGGCTGGGAACACGCAGAGACGTGGCTACCCTGAGGCCAGGCCCCGCGGGTGACCACCCCGCGTGCTCCCCGACACTCAGAGGGGCAGCCTCAAGGTGTACCCTGCCCGGCGCGCGCAGACCCGGCCGTCCGGTTCACAGCCTGAGGCCGCTCTGAAGGGCGTCTGGACCGCCCTCTCCCGCCCCTCCGCGCCAGCCTCCTTCACAGGGCTCTGGGTGGGGGGTGTGCAGGAGGCCTGGGGGCCCCCGGGGG
>NW_007247303.1:166801-170482 GCF_000164805.1 Carlito syrichta | reverse complement strand
CGCCCCAAGGCTTGGCCGCTCCAGGGCTTTTCGCAGAGTGCCGAGCTCAGCCTCCCGCCCCACACACGGGTGCGGGTGGCGGTGGCGGGGTGGGGAGCGGGAGAGGAAGGGTGGGGCTGGATTCCTGGGTCTCTGTCCCTGTGTGCCCCTCATCAGCTGGGCGCACCGACGTGAGCCCTCGGAAAAGCACTGGGGAGCTTCTTAAGTATTCGGATTCCCAGGCCCACCTTCGGGGAGAGGTGGATTCAGCAGTTCTGGGAGAGGGGTTCGGGAATCTGCTTTTTAAACAAGTGCCCCAAAGTGATCCTGATACTGAATTCGTGGATCCTGCTTTGAGAACTCTGCTTTGAGAACTCTGGAGAGTTAATTTTGGGAGGTGGCTTGGAGGAAGGAGCCCAGCGAAACGCACTCGGTGTTCCTAACATCTTATATTGGCATTATTCATTCAGCCTCCTGCTGAAGCTTAGGTGGGTCTGAGACTCAGGTATTGCCTTTCAACTACTCTCTCTGCCACTCATGGCTTTTTTTTTTTTTTTTTTTAAACAAACAACAACGACAACCACCACCTCTTTCCAGGCAAGCCGGAGGAGGAAAGAGACAATGATCTTGACAAAAGAGTCAAGAAGTTCTCAAGGGGCCAGGATCCAGGATCTTTGAGTTGGGCCTCCTTTCAGGTCTTGAGGGATTGGGGTGACTGTGTCTGTGGGTGGAGATCAGGATGTACCTGTGGGCCCGGCTCATTGTTATGACTGAGGAGGTCCAGATGTCTGTCTTGGAATAACTCCCACAGCGTTGGGCAGACTGGTTCAGCCCCCGCGGGTCTCTGGGCAGAGTGTGAACCCCCGCAGGCCTGGCTTCGTTCCATGGCTTTCCTCCCTTTCTTCCGGCAGGACAGGCAGTGAGTTGTAGTAGACACCTTTCAACGTCTGGGACTGAGGGGACTTGGCTTCCAGGCTTAGCTCTACAACTGCCGTTTCACCTTAGGCAAGTCAACTCTGCTTTTTGGGTTCCAGTTTCTTTACTTAAAACCATAATCTAGCCAGGTTTGGTGGCTCACTCCTTTAATCCTAGCCTTTTGGGAGGCTGAGGCGAGAGGAGTTCTTGATCCCAGGAGTTTGAGACCAGCCTAGGCAACATAGTGAGACCTCGTCTCTAAAAAAAGAAAAAAAAATTAGTAGGGCATGGTGGCCCATGCCTGTAGTCCCAGCAACTCGGATGCTGAGGTGGAAGGATTGCCTGAACCCAGAAGGTTGAGGGCTGTGGTGATTGTGCCACTGTCCTCCTGGGTGACAGAGTAAAACTGAGACTTAACAACAACAACAAAACTCCATAATAAAAATAGATTACACCCTTGCTAACACACTTTTGGTTGTCTACAATACTAAAGCCTTCACTTGGCCTTCAAGGCCCATTGTGTCCTCTGCAGGATTATTTCAACCTCTTTCAGCAAAGCCCTTGCTCGGCCCATGCCCCCCACTTTTTCAGGCACATTCTGTTCCTTCCGCCTCCCTGATCTCTGTGCTTTCCCTTATCCATCTTTCATATGCAACTGAGGTTCCTTGTGCCAGATACTCTTTTAAGCTCTGTGCGTATCTCAGTGGTTCTCAAACTTTAGTGGTGTGTTGGAATCACTTGGAGGGCTTTTTAGGCTACTGCTTGCTGTGATCCATCCTCCAGGCCTTTTTTCTTCCTGGAGCACAGTGGTATGGATCACAGCTCACTTCAGCCTTGAAATCCTGGGCTCAAGAGATCTTCCTGCCTTGGTCTCCCAAAGCATGAGCCATCATGCCTGGCCCTTCCAGGGCTTTTGATTCGATAGGTTTGGGGAGCCAGAGAATTTGCATTTCTTTTTTTTTTTTTTTTTTAAAGATGTGGGGTACAATTCAGGTTTAGGTATACAAATGTTCATTATGCAGGTACCCTTGTTGATGAGGTGTGCCCCCTCCTTCCCCAGGCAGATTCCCACTACTGCCAATTTTGCTTATCCGCTCCCCTCCCGGCAGTTTCCTGCTACTGCCAATCCTTTTCTTATAGTATTACGATGATTGTTTAAGGTCCGCTTATGAGTGAGAACATGTGATACTCAGTTCTTTGTTTCTGTAAAGAGGACGGGATAAAAAAATGTGGTACATATACATGATGGAATATTACGCATTCATAAAGAAGAACAAAATCATGAACTTCACAGCAACCTGGAGAATTTGCATTTCTGACAAGTCCCAGATGTGGCTGCTGTTGCTTGTCTGGGAATGGCACTTTGAGAGCCACTGTGTCAGTCCATCAAATCCTCTAAATGAGCTAGGTATCTACCACTCTCTGTGAGGAAGGTACCGTTATTCTTCCCATTTTTAGTGTAGGCCTAAATCCATGCTTGTTGGAACGGTGGGTTCTGGTCCCATCTCCTCGCAAGAGAGAGGGCAATCCCTACGTATTGGCCTTGAAAGTGATGTTTGTCATCATTTCTCAGACAACAGCCTGGGGCTCAGAAAGTTTGACTTGTTCAAAGTCCCACAGTCATTAGGGGGAGATGCTGGCATTGAACTAGGTCTCTCTCAAGTCAAGACTTTTCCCACTCTTAACAAGAGAAGATGCCTAGTTTCTGAGCCCAGACGTTGCCTCAGAAAATTCTGCCCTGGCTTCAGAGCTCAAGAGGCTGCAGGGGGTGTGGCTGGCCAGTTCCCACACAGCTGGCTAGGTCCCAGCAGCCAGGGGACCACAGGGCCTCACACTCCCACTGAGGCCTTCTGCCCACGGCGCTGCCTTCACCTATAGCTTCATAAAGGCTGGATGGAGGTAGCACGGCTGGCACCGGCTCCTCTCCTCCTGTGTTCTCCCTGCAGTCTCCTGGGAGCTCCATGACCATGACACAGCTGCTTCTGCTTGTGGCCCTCCTGGTCCTGGGACACGTGCCATCAGGTAACATTGGCTGTGTGAGTGCGTGTGTGTAAACATGAGGACTAGGCTCTTAGGTCCTGAGGACAGAGGGCCCTAGACCCGCATTTACGTTCTGGCCCCACCACTGACTTGCTGGGCATGTCAGCCTGCCCCTCAGTTTCCAACTCTATACGATGGCATTCTCTCACTCATTATTTGCTTGAAAAATATTTAATGTGTGTAAGGCGCTGCTGTGACTGCTGGGATCTAGCAGTGAAAGAAAATCAAGTCTTTGTTTTCATGGAGCTGACATTTAGTTGGCAGAGATAGAAAATAAACAGATAAACATATAATATGTCAAGGGGTGATAAAAGCTGAGAAGAATTAAGGCAAAGTAAGGGTTTGAGTGGCATGTGGATCTGGGGGTGATGGGAAGACAGGGACCGTTGGGGAAGGCTTCTGAGAAGTTGTTTTTCTTTTTGAAACCTTTTTATTAGGCCAGGCTTGGTGGCTCAGCCTGTAATCCCAGCACTTTGGGAGGCCGATGTGAGTGGATTGCCTGAGCTCGTGGGTTCGAAACCAGCCTGGGCAACTTGGCGAGACCTCGTCTCTACAATACATAAAAATTAAAGCCGGGCTCGGTGGCTCAGCCTGTAATCCCGTGCCTTTGGGAGGCTGAGGTGAGTGGATTGCCTGAGCCTACGGGTTCGAGACCTGCCTGGGCAGGCGAGACCTGATCTCCACAATAAATCAAAACAATCAGCCGGGCATGGTAGCACATGCCTATAATTCTAGCTACTTGGAAGG
>NW_007247303.1:152743-166776 GCF_000164805.1 Carlito syrichta | reverse complement strand
GTGGCAGCGTGTGCCTGTAGTTCTGGCTACTCGAAGGGCTGAGGTGGAAGGATCGCTGGAGCCCAGCAAGTTGACGCTGGGGTGGCCGTGAGTATGCCATTGCACTCCAGCCTGGGTGATGGAGTGAGACTCCAACTCAAAAGAAAAAATATATATAAATATTTTTAATGAAAAGATACACATTTATGTAAAAATAGAGACTAATGTGATGACATGTGTTTTTAAAAGAATATTTTTCCATCTTATAAAATTTCAACCAGAAATAAAAAGTAGTGTAAAGCACCCCTATGTACCCATCGCGCAACCTTGGCAATGGCCAGCTTGCTCCAGTCCTGGCTTGTTGTCACCTCCCCTTCCGCCCCAGTGAGTCATTCCGAAGTAAATCCCAGTGACCTTACCATTCATGTAAAGTGGGTTGGAGCAGAGGGCTGAAGAAGCTGAGGAGACCAAGGAAGATCGTTCCAGACAGTGGAGCAGCGAGACAGGGGGCTGACAGACATGTCGGAGCAGCCGTGAGAAGGCCGGTGTGGCTGGACCGGGGAACTCAAAGGAAACTGGCGGGAGATGGGTCAGGAGTGTGAGGAGGGGATGGCAGATCATGTGGGAGAAAACAACTGCCTCTGGACCTTGGGGCGGTTGGGAAGTTCAGCCGTGAGGATGTGTTCCAAGTATTTGTCTCTTGGGCGTCGGGATCTCGGGTTCCAGGCTGGCTACGTACTGTCTGAGAGAGCTTGGACGAGTCTTTTCCCTTCTTTATGTGGAAAGTGACAGGATTTACGTGGAATGGGTCTGGCCGCTCCAGCTGTCTCAAGCTTGATAACCTCATCTCCAGTCACTGTGCTAAAAATGACCCCATAATTGTCCTCCACAAGAGAGATGCAATGATGAGGTCTCTGAGGCCAAGGCCACTCAACTGGGGAAGGGCAGAGCTGGGGTCTGGACCCCGGAGGTCAGCTGGGTTCACAGTGCATGGCTATACTAGATGCCGCCTTCAGAGTACAGATTCTTTGCCTCATGGAGATTCTGAGGCCAGCACTGTATCATCCTAGGATTCTCTACCTTGACAGGATGGAAGCACGGGCTGGCAGCGGGCCTGAATAAAACCCTGGGGACATGCCCAGGGCCTCTTTTGAGGATTATATGAGATCTTCTCTAAACCTGGGAGATCTAGGGAAGCCTTTCCCCTCCACCTCCCACTCAGTACTGGCTCTTCTGGGCTGCTTGCACTCTGTATGTCTGAGGTCATGTCTAGAAATGTTAACAGACAAGCCTGTCTACGTGGGCCTAGTCTCTTCTCACTTTTCCACATCTGCTCTGATTGGCCATCACAGTACCCTGAGCGTTTCCACTGAATCTATTCATTGTATTTATTTGTGCGACTTTTAACTTCCTCTCCACCATCTGGAAGCTCCTCAAGGCCATGACCCATGGCCATTTTGTTCACTGCGGTACTTCCAGTGCTCCATGTTTGTTGAATGAATAAATGAAGGAAAGACTCCATTTCATGTTGTGACCAAAGACCCTTTTTCCATGGCCCATGGTTAGAAATCACCTCATTAAAAACTGACATTGAAAAGGTCCTTAGGCCAGGTGCAGTGGCTCACTCCTGTAATCCCAGCACCTTGGGAGGCCGAAGTGGGAGGGTTGTTTGAGCCCAGGAGTTCAAGACCAGCCTAGACAACACAGGGAGATCTTATCTCTACAAAATAAAAAATTAAAAAATTAGTTGGGTGTGATGGTGCATGAACTACTCAGGAGGCTGAGGCAGAAGGATTGCCTGAGCCTAGGAGGTTGAGGCTGTGGTGAGCTGTGAGCATGTTGCTGACTCCAGCTTGGGTGACAGAGTAAGATTCAGACAAAATAATAATAATAAAAAAAGGTCCTTATGGGTCAGGGGCAGTTTGTGTAATGGTTATGGGTGTGGACTCTGGAGCCAGATTTCCTGGGTTCGAATCCTAGTTCTGCTCCTCAATGGCTGTGTGACCTGGGTAAGATTGTTAACCTCTCTGAGCCTCAGTTTCCTTAATCGTATAAGGGATTGTAATAAGACTATAATTGTAGAACGTTGTTATGAAAAGTGTACCTGGTGTGTGGTTTTACTTGGACAATAAATTAATTTGTAACTTTGTAGCCAGGGGTCTAACCTATGTCCGGTGGGCTAACCTGGACTGTAATCTGTAGTCTAAATGGCAATCAGTACTCTTATCTATGACCAGTGATCTAACAAATGGCCAGAGAGCAAACGTACAGCCAATGCGGTCTCATCTGTTGTCTAACTTGTGGCCCGTGGTCTGATCGGTGCCCTGTGGGCTGCTCTGTGACCTGTGGTCTTCTCTCCACAGGGCGGAGTGAATTCAAACGATGCTGGAAGGGCCAGGGGGCCTGCCGAACTTACTGCACAAAGCAAGAGACCTACATGCACCTATGTCCGGATGCCTCCCTGTGCTGCCTCTCCTACGCTTTAAAGCCTCCTGCTCCCAGATTTGATTATAAGTAGCTGGCTGTGGGGCTGGCGCCTTTGCTGTCCAATAAAACACTTGCTGCCAGTTGTCTCTTCATTCTGCTTGCTCACCGGGAGAGGGGCAAGGCCCAGGGCGTGGGAGGGATGGTCTGTGGGGGGAAGTGAGGGGCCTGGGGGCGGGCGGTAATGGCTATTGTAAATGGCTCAGGTCTTGGCCGTATCACTTCCTCTCTGTCCAACTCCGGAAAAATCACTCAGCCTCTGTCTGCCCCCTCAGTCCACTCAACCATAAAATGGGGATAATTATGGCATCAGGAGATTAGCACTTGATAGAAGGAATGTAAAAAGAAAGGTGTAGTCATTGACAAGAGTTAATATTATAATGAGAAATGATAATTACGAGCTGGTAATAATAAGAGTGAAAAAAAGTAGAGTCAGTAATAAACTTTTTTTATTTTGAGTTACTCTCACTCCGTTATCCAGACTGGAGTGCAGCGGCACGCTCCCGGCCACCGCGGCCTCGCCCTGCTGGGCTCCAGCGATCCTTCCGCCTCAGCCTTCCAAGTAGCTGGAACTACAGGCGCGCTACCACGCCCGGCTCATTTTTGGTTTATTGTAGAGATGAGTTCTTGCCAAGTTGCCCGGGTGGGACTTGAACCCGTAGGCTCAGGCAGTCCTCTCCTCTAGGCCTCCCGAAGTGCTGGAATGACAGGCTGACCCACCGAGCCCGGCCAGTAATAAACTTCTGACATTCAGAGTGAGATGGCGCCTTTGGTGGGGAAGCAGGCTCTGTGGGTAGTGGGAGGCTTTTTCCAAGTTCTTTTATCTCCTGTTTGAGCATTTCAAGAATCTGCTGTGGTGGACAGGCCCATGAGAACATATGAAAGCAGGTTCTACATATGCAGAGAGAGGTGATAGAGGGAATGCTTGCCTCTTCCAGGCCCGGGGAATATGAGGATAGGAAGGCAGAAGTGAACCTGAGCAGACAGGGGAAGTGGGTAGACATGCGGAGTCATTACCCTGGGGTATTTAGCTGGGAAAAAACCCTCGGAAAACAACTTACAGGGGCTTATTTTTCTCACATACAGCAACGCTGTCAGGGAAAGCATCTCTGGGATCCTCCTGGGTCACATAGGGCTGCCAACACTTCAGGCCTCAAGTCTGTTTGAAGCAGGAAGAGGGAGGAAGAGTTGCTCTGGGCCACTTTTCTCCATTTTGTCAAGAGAGCAAAAACTTTCCCTGGAACCCCTGCCAGCTGGGGAGGGAGCTGAGGGGCCCGGGTTCTGCTTACATCCCATGGCCACTCCTGACATGTAAGGGAGGCTGGGGAAGAAAGGGTTGAGCTTTTCTAGTCTCTATAGAAGACATGAGCTTGAGAGAAAGGGGGCTGGAGAAGACCCTTGGGGTCTGCCGTCTCCTCCCTGGGACTGAGCCTCCAGAGGGACTGGAGTGTTAGATGTGTTGAATGTGATAGATGAGTTGAGGCAAACACCGAGAGCAGAGGGCCTCTTGTCCGTTGTCCTTGGAGACTTTCAGAGAAGGTGGCTGTCCTGGGCGGTCTCGGCCCCAGCCCAGTGAAGACAGTGGACACTGTGGTCGGGCTAAGAGAGAGGCAATGGCGTTCAGAATACCAGGTGGCTGCGGTAGTCTTAGAGGCCTTCGTTTCCGGTGTGAGAGGGACGTGGTTCTGTGCCGGAGACAGTGGGAGTGAAAGAGGGTATCCAGGGGACTTGGGCAGCAGCTGTTGACCGACCTGGATGGAAGCGTCCAATTATTTTGAGTTTAATAAAACAAACCTGGGTATCGGTCTGCTTCCCTTCCTTCCTCCATTCCGTGGGGTCTGTATTGTGAACTGAGAGCCAACAAACTGTTTCAGGGCCCAATGTGATGGGAACAAGGTGGGACTGGAGGTCTCAGCCCAGAACGGACTCCAGAGAGGTCAACAGAGCCATGAGAGCTGCTGTGAGGTGACATTGGCCTCGTATCACCACTGGGCCTCCATAACAGGGAGACCAGACCAGCTCACCAGCAGTGGGCTCTAGCTAGAAAGCCAGTTCATGATCCTAGTGACAGGCCCAAGCCACTTAGACTCCAGCAGATGCCAGCCAGAATGGTGCATTGCATCTCCTCACCTTTATCCCAGCTGTCATATTTGGGAGGAGCAGGAGAAGGAGAGGAGGAATCGAGACTATGCAGTTATACCAAAGAGACTGAGTCTCTCTGAATCCGAGAAGCCCCAAGAATGGGGCTTCAGTTTTGAATGGGACTGAATTAAGTTTGGCTCTGCACTCCGACCCCTGCCGTCAGTTGTTTTAGGAAGAATAAAGCAGCACTGTTTTCCTTGCATAGCCTCAGAGGTAGTGTGAGAGGCTTTGTGACCTTGCTGCAGTGATGATGGTGAGGACTTCTGGGGGTGGGATCAGATAGACTCGAGTTCATACCCGTTACATGGTATGCACTTGCTTGAGCTGGCCTCTTTCACTTAACATAAGGTTTTTTTAGACCAATTCATGGAGTGTGTATCAGTAAATTATTATTGCAGTTTATTCAGGAGTACTGTATTGTGTAGACACAACTCAATTTAGCCATTCACTTGTTGGATATTTGTATGCTGTTATGAGTAAAGCTGTTAAATACATTGATAGGGCAGTATTTGTGTAGAGATGTGCTATATTGCTCTGGCTGGTCTCAAAATCCTGGCCCTAAGAGGTCCTCTTGGTGACTGAGCTTGGTGGCTCTGAGCTTGGAGGCTCAGCCTGTCATCCCAGCACTTTGGGAGGCCAAGGTGAATGGATTGCCTGAGCCCGTGGGTTTGAGACCAGCCTGGGCAACTTGGTGAGACCTCGTCTCTACAATAAATAAAAAATGAGCTGGGTGTGGTAAAGCGCGCCTGTAGTTCTGGCTACTTGGAAGGCTGAGGCAGGAGGATCGCCGGAGTGCAGTAGGTCAACGCTGGGGTGGCTGTGAGTGTGCCACTGCACTCCAGCCTGGGCAATAGAGTGAAACTCCAACTGAAAAAACAAAACAGAACAAAACAAAAAGAAGAAAAGAGGTCCTCTGCCTTGGCTTCCTAAAGTGTTAGTATTACAGGCATGAGCCATGGTGCCCGGCCTATCCCTGCCTTTTCTACAAGGCAACTGAGGCTCTTAGTTAAGTGAGTTGCACAGGTTGCACACCAAGGAAGCAGTGGAGCCGGACCTCTGCCACAATCTCTGGGCACCTGATTTGTCTTCCAGGCTAGAGTGAAGTGGCATGCTCACAGCCACTGCAGCCTTGACCTGCTGGGCTCAGGGGATCCTTCCACCTTAACCTTCCAAGTAGCTGAAACCATAGGCATGTGCCACCATGCCCGGCTAATGTTTTTGGTTTATTGTAGAGATGAAGTCTTGCCAAATTGCCCAGGCTGGTCTCAAACCCCTGGACTCAGGCAATCCTCTTGCCTCCGCCTCCCAAAGTGCTGGAATGAAAGGCATGAGCCACCGTGCTCGGCTTGGAGTCATTCTTGTTTGTATTTTTAAGTCAACTTTTTTTTTTAATAATTGTAAAAGTAATACATAAAAAACAGAGAAGCACAAACAAGGAAACTATAATCACCAGTATTTTCACTGTACAGAAATATCCAGAAATTAAAAAAATATGTAAAACGTGACAAAAATAAATGGACATCCTAGGTTTTTTGCTCATTATTATACCACGAAAATTTCTATATGTACTTCGATATTCTTCCAAAACAAGATTTTTAGCACTAAAATACCACCTGAAGTTTCTTTCTTTCTTTCTTTCTTTTTTTTTGAGATGGAGTCTCACTCCATTGCCCGGGCTGGAGTGCAGTAGCACACTCACCGTCACCCCAGCGCTGACCTGCTGGGCTCCGGCGATCCTTCCTCCTCAGCCTTCCAAGTGGCCGGAACTCCAGGTGTGCACTACCACACCCGGCTCATTTTTGATTTATTGTAGGGATGAGGTCTTTCCAAATTGCCTGGGCTGATCTCGAACCCGCGGGCTCAGGTAATCCACTCGCCTTGGCCTCCCAAAGTGCTGGGATGATTGGCTGAGCAACTGAGCCCAGCCTCCATCTGAGGTTTCTTAAAAAGCTTCCAATTTTTGGAACTTGAGTAGTATGTTTAAAACACATTGTGGGAAAATAAAAAAGTCTCAATAAACCTTAAGATACTCACCATTCTGCAATAACCCCAGTTGGCATTTGGTATTCATCCTTACTATATTTAAAGCATTTCCACACGCATCCGATATTCTTCTGCTAGAGGAGTTCTCACTTCGCTGGTTAGGTGGTTCCTTGGGGCTTACAAGGAAGGGAAAGAACAAGGAGGTGACAGCAATGGATATTGCAGAAAGTCTGGGGAGGACAGGATATCCGACTTCCACGTCCACTCCCTTCCTTACCTGGATCTTCAACAGTGGCATGCTCAGTGAGATTTCTAGAGCCAGGCAACCGTCACCTGTGGCTCAAACGACCCCTGAGAACTGCTCAGAAAGGCACCTTTTTTTACTGTGACACTCACAGTAAGTTTTTCTCTACTGACATAACATACCACATTTCTCTGGCGAAGCATTAAAGGAGGTGGTTGACTATTCAGGGGCCATAATTGTGGAAAAATAAGTATCTTTCCACAGTGGAATCCACAATGCGGCATGATGCCTTCATGGCCAGATGCTTTTTTCCACACAGGAAAGAACACAATTCCTGTCTCCCGCTTGCTCAGGCACTGGCTCAGGAAGGGATTCCTCTGTCTTATCTGGACTGTTATTGCTCATATTTGCAAAACATATTTCTGAAAAAATCTCATATCCACAGTAACTGCTACAAATCAATAAGAAAAATACAAACAGTCCAATAATAGAGTGGACAAATACTTAAACAGATATTTTACAAAAGAAGATACATAAATGACCAACAAGCCGATAAAAATGTTTGTTATTATTAGCCACCAGGGAAAAGCAAGTTAAAATCACAATGAGATATGACATACCACCAGAGTCATTTAAGTAAAAACGGCTGACCATAACAACGTGGGTGAAGCCAGGGGGCAACTGGATTGCTATAAATAATCCATTGCTGGTGGGAATGTAATGTGGACTGCCACTCTGGAAAAACAGTTACTTATAAAATTAAATAGACATATGTCTACACAAATGCTTCTCTACCGATGTTGATAGCAGCTTTATTCATAACATTAAGTGAAAGAAGCAGGCACAAGCAAGTACATGTTTAGTAATTTCATTTGCAGTATATGACATTTCAGAAAGGCAATTTTATGTACAGTATATATCGTTTTCTTCAGAAAGAAAAAAATAAATCCCAGGTCTTATTTTCTTTACATTTCTCTTTCTCCTCGAACATCTGTAGTTGAATTGGGTAAGTTATCTGTTCTTATGATGCAGCTCAATTTGTTTCATTAGAGGATCCAGTGAGAGAGCACCATTATTTTAGGACTCACATACTGACTAGATCAATAATTCTCAAGGGGAGATACTGCCCTCTAGGGGTCATTTTGGGAATTTGCTGGGGATTAATGTCATCATCATCATCATTATTATTATTATTATTATTATTTTGAGTTGGAGTCTCACTCTGTCGCCCAGACTGGAGTGCAGTGGCTGCTCCCGGCCACCGCAGCCTCGACCTGCTGGGCTCCGGCGATCCTTCCGCCTCAGCCTTCCAAGTAGCTGGAATGACAGGCGCGCGCTACCATGCCTGGCTAATTTTTGATTTATTGCAGAGATGAGGTCTCGCCAAGTTGCCCGGGCAGGTCTCGAACCCGCACGCTCAGGCAATCCACTCACCTCGGCCTCCCAAAGCATATTATTATTATTTTTAATTTTTATTTTAAAGATGCAGGGCAACCCCTTTAGGTCCCCTGCCACCGTGGGAGCTTTTCTGTCCTCTCAATAAATTCTGCTTTCTCAAAAAAAAGAAAGATGTGTATACAAATGGTCATTGTACAGGTAAAGTTTGGACCTCACTTTGGTCCCCACGTCCCCTGGTTTGAGATCAGATACACTTATTGATGAAGTGTTCCCATCCCCACTTCCCCTCCTCCCCCAGCAGTTTCCCACTTCTGCCAATCCATTTCTTATAGTATTATGATAATTGTTCAGGGTCCACTTATGAGTGAGAACATGTGGAATTCAGTTTTTTGTTTCTGTGATAGATCACTGAGTATTCCAGACTCTAAATCCATCCAAGTTGCTGTGAAGTTCATAGTTTTGTCCTTCTTTATGGCTGCATGATGCTGGGGCATTTTTAATTGTCAAAATGAATGGAGCTCCTACTGAAATTTAGTGGCATGGGGACCAAGGATGTAAGGTAGCATGCGACATTTGTGACTGTCCTAGAAAACGAAATATTTCCCAAACAAAATTCAAATATCCTATCAGACATTTATGTAGGTGAGGTAAAAATTTGTAATTTTCTGAACTCAGAATTAAGGCTGTTTTGAGTATACTTTGTTTGGGTTTGGATTTTACCCAAGCTGTTTGTAATTTTGGAAAATCAGGACACGAATATCAGCAACACTGTAGTTAGTATGTGAATTGCCCACATAGCACACCCATTTGAGTCTGCATTCGAAGCTGTTGCATGCACGCCACGCATAGGTACCAGATCTGTTTCATGATGTCAAAGAACAACAGATGTTGGCATAGATAGAGAGAAAAGAGAATGCTGTTACACTATTGGTGGGATTGTAAACTAGTTCAATCTCTGTCAAAAGCAGTATGGCGATTTCTTAGAGAACTAGAAATGGAATGAGCACGCGCCCCAGCAATCCCACTACGAGGTATCTACCCAAAAGAAAATAAATCATCACATAAAAAAGATAACTGTACTTGTATGCTCACTGCAGCACTACTCACAATAGCAAAGTCATGGCACCAACGAATGTCCTTTGCAGCAACATGGATGGAGCGAATCATCCTAAGTGAACTAACTCAGAAACAGAAAACCAAACACATTTTCTCACTTAAATGTGGGCGCTAAATGGTCACGGAGATGAAAATAATGGACACCAGAGACACTAAAAAGAGGGAAGTGGGGAGGAGACTAGAATTCAGAAGTTGTCTATCAGGTACAATGTTCACATCTGGGGAATGGGCCACCTGAAACTCAGGCCCCAACAGTACTCAATATGTCCATGCATCAAACATGAACTTGTATCCCCTGAATCTATAATAAATTTTTTCCCCGTAGGTAGGAAAGACTCCAAAATCATGTACCATGGTCTCAGTGACATCAATTTATACATGTTGAGTAGAAAGGCAATAAATCATGGAAGAAAGCATTAGGGAAAAGTAAGCTACCCCAGCCACATTTTATTCTCACTAATCAGTTTTTAAGACTATATGAAGGCTAAAAATTTAAACAATAAAGTTTTTAAAACTTTTTGTTATAAACCACCACTTAATTTCAGTAGTCGAAGATGCGATATTTTTGACATTATTTTCAAGCTAAGGTTGTACTAATTTACATTCCCGCCAATAGTGTATAAGCGTTTCCTTTCCCCAGCAGCTGCGCCAACATCTGTTGTTTTATGACCTTTTAATAATGACTATTCTGATTGGGGTAAGGTGGTATCTCATTGAGGTTTTAATTTGCATTTCCCTGATGATTAGTGACGTTGAACATTTTTTTTCATATGTTTGTTAGCCATTTGTATATCCTTTGAGAGTTGTCTGCTCATGGTGTTTACTCACTTTTTAATGGGATTACTTGCTGATTTGTTTGAATTCCTTGTAGATTATGGATATTAGGTTTCTGTCAGTTGTTTAGCTCGTGAATATTTTCTCCCATTCTGTAGGTTGTCTATTTACTCTTAATTATTTCTTTTGCTATGCAGATACTTTTTTGTTTAATTTACTCCCACTTATTTATGTTTTTGTTGCATTTGCTTTTTGAGTCTTAGACATAAATTCTTTGCCTAGGCCAATATCCAGAAGAATTTTTCTTAGGTTTTCTTCTATATTTTTTATGGTTTCAAGTCTTACATTTAAGTTTTTAATCCATCTTGAATTAAGTTTTGCATAGAATGAGAGAGAGAGATCTAGTTTCATTCTTCTACATGTGGCTATCAAATTTTTCCAGCACCATTTATTGAATAAAATGTTCTTTTCCCCATTGTTTATTTTTGTCAGTTTCGCTGTAGATCAGTTGGTAGTTGGCTTTATTCCTGCATTCTCTATTTTGTTCCATTGGTCTACATGTTTACTTTTGTACTAGTACCACACTGTTTTGTTTACTATAACCTTGGGGTATAATTTGAAGTTGGGTAATGCAATGCCTCCAGACTTGTTCTTTTTACTTAGGATTGCTTTGACTATTTGGACTCTTTTTTGGTTCCATATGAATTTTAGGATTGTTCTTCTAATTCTGTGAAAAATGATACCGGTAATTTGATAGAAATTATGTTGAATCTGTACATTGTTCAAGGAAGTATGGTCATTTTAATGATATCGATTCTCTTCAATCTATGAGCATGGGGTAGTTTTCCAATTGTTTGTGTCATCTATGATTTCTTTCATTAGTATTTTGTAGTTCTCCTTTTAGTGATCCTTCACCTCCTTGGTTAAATATATCTCTAGGTATTTTATTTTTTGGCAGCTATTGTAAATGAAATTGAATTCTTGATTTCATTTGATTCTCAACTTGGTCATTACTGGTATATAGCAGTGATATTGATTTATGTATGTTGATTTTGTAGACTGAAACTTTACCAAGTTCAGAAGTCTTTTGGAGGAGTCTTTAGGGCTTTCTAGGTATAAGATCCTATCACTGGCATGCAGAGATAGTTTGATTTCTCCCCCTCCCATTTGGATACTCTTTATTTCTTTCTCCTGCCTGACAGCTCTGACTAGGACTTCCAGTATTATGTTGAAGAGAAGTGGTGAGAGCGGGCATTCTTGTCTTGTTCCAGTTCTGAGAGGGGGAATAATTCCAACTTTTCCCCACTCAGTATTATGTTGGCTATGGGTTTGTTGTATATGGCTTTTATTACTTTGAGGTATGTCCTTTCTATGCCTACTTTGTTGAGGGTTTTTAAAATGAAGGGATGGTGGATTTTACCAAATGCTTTTTTTGTGTCTATTGAAATGATCATATGGTTTTCGTTTTTGCTTCTGTTTATGTGGTGAATCACATTTATTGGCTTGTATGTGTTGAACCACAGTGGCATCCCTGGGATGAAACCCAACTGGTAGTGGTGAATTACCTTTTTGAAGTGTTGTTGGATTTGGTTTGTTAGTATTTTGTTGAGGAATTTTGCCTCTATGTTCATTGAGGGTATTGGTCTGTAATTTACTTTTCTCTCTTTTTTTGCTATGTCTTTTCTAAGCTTTATACCGCCTCTTTTTGTTCCTTCAGGCCTAGGGATGGTAGCTATTCCTATAGTCACTGATTTCTGGATTATGTCAGCATTCTTTTTGCTCTCTTAGTTTTTCAACATCCATGTAACACATTTCTTGTATAAAAGCCCTCTATTGAAACACCTAGTATAGTTTCTGCTTTCTAGCTGGATTGTGACTGATACAACACTTGGTACCAGAAATGGACTCAAGAACCAGGACTGCTAAAATGGGACTGTGGGATGGTTACCTCTTCTACCTTGCATGTAATTATGATCTCATTGGCAACAGAAGATAACCAGTAAGCTATGGTGTGTGGTTGGCACCACAGATTCTTGAATCATCACCTGTAGTTGCTTGGGTTAGGTACACAATGCAGGCAAGATTTGGGGAGACCAAGTGGCTGCTATCTTTGACTGTTTGGAAGTAGCAATGACTACTTGCTGTGAGGTGGGCTAGGGATTTCTGACTCCACTACAGAGCTGACAGAAAGAAAACGACAAGCACGGCGTTTTGTTTTTTCTTGAGTTGGGGTCTCACTCTGTTGCTCAGGCTGGAATGCAGTGGCATGATCATGGCCCACCACAGGCTTGACCTCCTGGGCTCAGGTGATTCTTCTACCTCGGTCTTCCAAGTAGCTGAGACTACAGGCACATGTCACTATGGCCTGGCTATTTCTTCTTTTTTGAGTTTTTGTAGAGTGAGGTTTCGCTATGTTGCCCAGGCTGGACTTAAACTCCTGGACTCAAGCAATCCTCCCACCTTGACATCCCAAAGTGCTAGGATTTCAGGCATGAGCCATGATGCCTGGCCAAGGCTTTAGATTTCAGGCCTGAGTTATGTTCAGAGCAGATAACAGAAAGAGTCTGTGTGCCTCTCAAAAGATCTCTTACAGTTGCAGAGAAGATATGGGTGAAAATCAGGTGCCAAATTTACTTATGTGCACTGTAGGATTAAAATGTTGGTTAGATGCACAGAGTACCATCTCCTCCCAAAGTTAGGGCTTTGGGAGGAGATGGTACCCTGCAACTTGGCATGAGGTCTTTTGGGTGGGCTTGGATAAGGCTGAGGGTTTAGAATCCTTAAAGATCTCTGAGCCTCCTTTGCAGGGGGGAAGCTGCTGCTTCTTTGTCTGAATATACGCTCTTTTCCTTGCTTGAAGACTCCTTAGTAACCTCTTGCCTGTGGGCAAATGCTGTCCAGTGGAACTTCCTGTGATGATGAAAATGTTTGGCATGTGCACTGTCTAACACAGCAGCCACTAGCTATATTGAAATGTGACTTGTGACATTCAAGAAGCAAAATCTCAATTTCTCAACCAACTCATCTTTGACAAAGCCTCCACCATCAATGGGGAGAGGAGAACCTATTCAGTAAATGGTGCTGGGAAAACTGACTGATCACATGCAGAAGAATGAAACAGGATCTTTACCTATCACCATACACAAAAATCAACTCTAAATGGGTCGAAGACCTAAACATAAAACCTAACACTATAAGACTCTTAGAAAATGTAGGAAATATCCTTAAGGAAATTGGAATAGGCACCAATTCCTGATCAAAATCCCAATTGCCCATCAAACTGAAAAGCTTCTGCAAAGCAAAATAAACCATCAGGAGAGCAGGGAGACAGCCCATAGACTGGGAAAAAATACTTGCCAACTAGATATCTGACAAAGGCCTAACATCCAGGATCTACAAGGAACTCAAACGTGCCGAAAAGAAAAAACCAAACAGCCCCATTAAAAAGTGGGCAAAATGAGCCAACGGGTGTGAGATCAGTCTGGGCAACTTGGCAAGACCTCATCTCTTTTAAAATTTTTTTTGAGTTGGAGTCTCATTCTGTCGTCCAGACTTGAGTGCAGTGGCACACTGCTCAGGGACACAGCAGCTTCGTCACGAAGGGCTCAGATGATCCTTCCGCCTCAGCCTCCCAAGTAGCTGGAACTACAGGCACGCACCACCATGCCCGGCTAATTTTTTTTTTTTTAATTGTAGAGATGAGGTCTCGCCAACTTGCCCAGGCTGGTCTCGAACCCGTGGGCTCAGGCAATCATCTCACTTCTGCCTCCCAAAGTGCTGGGATTATAGGTGTGAGCCACTGTGCCTGGCCTCTCATCTTTATAATAAATCAAAAAATTAGCCGGGTGTGGTGGCGTGTGCCTATAGTTCCAGCTACTTGGAAGGCCAAAGCTGAAGGATCACCTGAGCTCAT
>NW_007247303.1:145625-152700 GCF_000164805.1 Carlito syrichta | reverse complement strand
AAAAAAAAAAAAAAAAGTGGGCAAAAGACATGAATAGACTCTTCTCAAAAGAAGACATGAACAGCCAACAGACACATGAAAAAATGCTTAGCCTCACTAATTATCAGAGAAATGCAAATCAAAATCACATTGAGATACTATCTAACTCCAGTTAGAATGGCCATCATTAATAAAACCAAAAAACAACAGAAGCGGGTGAGGATGTGGAGAAGAGGGAACACTGTTAGTAGGAGTGCAAACTAGTACAATCTCTGTGGAAAACAGTGTGGCAATTCCTAAAAGATCTAAAAATCGACCTTCCGTCTGATCCAGCAATGTCCCTTCTGGGAATATTCCTGGAGGAACTCACATCATTCTACAAAAAAGATACCTGCACATGCATGTTTATTGCAGCACAATTCACAATAGCAAAAGCATGGAACCAAATGTTCTGCCCGTTGAAAGTGGACTAGATTTTTAAAAATGTGGTACATATACATGATGGAGTATTATGCAGTCATAAAGAAGAACAAAACTATGAACTTCACGGCAACTTGGATGGATTTAGAATCTGTCATACTCAGTGATTTATCACAGAAACAAAGAATTGGGTACTACATGCTCTCATTCGTAAGTGGACCCTGAACACCTATCATATAACTATCATAATAAAAAAAGGGTTTGGTGGTAGTGGGGCACTGCTGAGGGATGGTGGTGGGCGGGGCCCAACATCAGTAAAGGTGCCTGATCCCAATCCAGGTGAAGTGAGGTCCATTAGGAGGCCCAAACTTCACCTGAACATAAACCAAGTTACTTATGTATCCAATCCTGTGTTGTACCCCACATCTTTAAAATAAAAATAAATGTGGCTTGTGCAACAGAGATGAATTTTACCTTCTAATTTTAATGAGTTGGTAGGTATATAGCCACACCAATATGGTTGGTTGGTGGCTTCCCAGACAACATAGTTCTTGACTCATAATTACAGCAGACCCCAGTACACTCCAGAGGCCAAGTGCAAAGCCGGTCCTGGGAAGATATAGCTTGTAGTCAAGAAGAATCACAAAGGTTAAAATGATTTTTAACTTGTATTGGCAGAAACCTGGATAATATGAATGGGAATAGACCTTAAGGGCTATTATTCCAAGGAAGAAGGAAAATAATGTTGGATTTATTGATATGTGTGCATTCACGAGAGATTCTAAATTTAACGTGTTAAGCCAAGTATCCAACAGTTCTAGCACAGTTGTATTTGTAGAAACCTGATTTCAGTAGTGGCTCATATTCGGTGAGATGCCAGACTTCCACTGGCATAAAGTAGAGAAAGTAATTCAAATCCTTAGGGCTACAGGAATGTTCAAGTGACTTTATGTTCTGTGACTTGCTCTTGGCCCTCCCCCATGAATACTGAGAGGGACCTGATGACACTCCCTTCACCAAAGCATCAAGAAATGTTATCAGCAGGGAGCATCAAAATTCTTGGAAAGCTCTATGATGCTGTCCTCTGCAGGCTGAGGATGGTGGAGAGAGACACTGCTGTTGACATGGGTTCAGTGATTTCAACGAGAATGATGGAATCCTAGCATGGCAGAAGATGGGTGGCAGTGCCTAACTGTCAGAGACAAGCATTAATTGTGATGGTCATTGGACAAGAAACACAATAAAGAAAAAATATGATATATTGGGTACTGATAAATCCTGTAGAGAAATGCAAGCAGAAAAGGGAGTGAAGGAGAGTTATTAAAAATAATAACAAATAGCATCTTCAGAGAGGGTCTCAGTGAGCAGGTGATATTTGAGCAAACCCAAAGAATGTTAGAGCATGGGTCACGCAGATGATTGGAGGCTGAGACTTTCAGGCAGAGGCGACAGCAAGTGCAAAGGCCCTGATTGGGACCATGCCTGGTATGTCTGAGGAATAGCTGGAGACCAGCATGGCTTGAGTGAGTGAACCAGAGGAGGGATAGTAAGGACTTTGGCTTTGCTCTGAGTGCAATAAGAAGTGACAGGAGGGTTTTGTAGAGGGGTGGGCCAGAATCACCCTGGTTGCTGTATTTAGAATAGGCTGAAAGGCCTTAGCACAGAAGGAGGACAGCCTGTAGTTGGCAGCCAAGGTAATCAATCATTTGGGTCAGAAATGATGGTGGCTTGGACTGAGGTGGTAACAATGAAAGTGGTGAGAAGTGACTGATTTTGGATATGCAGTAGACTCTGCTATAATGTGACATTTTTTTTACCCAAAAAAGTCAGCAGGGTAAAATGTGGTTATTGTAGGGTTGATGAAATGACTGCAGAGAACTGTGCAGTGATCAGGCTGGAGTTTGGGTTCTGGTTCTGGGTGTGAGATCCCCATTTGTCTTCGTGGTAGCTGGCATCATCTCGCCACCTGGAGGCAGTGTTGCTGCAACTTAAATATTGAGGATCCTGGGTAGGAAGTGGGGGGGAAGGGCTGCGTGGACCTTCCAGGATCTCTGCAGTGACTCCTGTAATCTTCTAGCTAGATGGCACCCAATAACTAAATGTGCAAAAGGTATCATGGAAGATTGGCCTGTGAGTGATAGGGCCTGTAGGGGAATGGGAGAGGAGGTTGTAGTTAAAATAACTCATCATATGAATCTCACAAACGGCCCATAAAGCTAACACTCTGCCCTAACAGCATCCTGC
Source organism: Carlito syrichta (assembly GCF_000164805.1). Taxonomy (NCBI): domain Eukaryota; kingdom Metazoa; phylum Chordata; class Mammalia; order Primates; family Tarsiidae; genus Carlito; species Carlito syrichta. Next base: position 150,057 of record NW_007247303.1, on the reverse strand, counting down.
TACTAATTGCTTTATTGCCAATATCTGCTTTCCTGAGACTGCATCTCAAAGCTAGGTGACTGATAGCCTGGTGCTGTCAGTGTTTGCTTTCCTAAGGCTGCATTTCGGAGACACGCAATTAATAACATCCTGATAGTGACTGGTTTGGTGTGGACATCTGCCCTTCAAGGCCCCCAACAGTGCTGACATCTGCATCTCAAGGCCCGGCTACTGACAGCTCAAACTCTCTAAACTGCTTCTTGGCACCCAAGCTCGAACTTCCTGAACTGCTTTTCGGCACCCAGTTAGCCTCGACTGGGGTTTTATAAGGGGCCTGCAAGAGAACAAAGCTGCTGGTTCTTCTTTAAGGCCAACCTTTCTTTCCTGTCCCTCTAATAAATTTTCTTTAATCACTCGGCCTTAGAGTGAGAACACTGAGTACCCGGGGATCGATTTCCAGCCTTCTCTATTTCCTAAAATGGGTTGTCTGTGCCATTTCCACTTCCATTTGCAAAAGGATTATTTAACCTGGGCGGTCCTCTGAGCTCTAGACCTTGTCCATCTCTTTGGTTTTTATCGCATACCACTCAGTTAGTCCTCTCTTTACATTCTGATTTTGTTTAGCTTTTATCTTAAAAAAAACACACACAAAAAACCCTCATCGTTTGATTTTCACATCCTGGGTTCATTCTTTACTTGTTAGCTTTACTGAAGTATAACTGACATTCAGTAAACTGCACATGAAGTGTGAAAGTTAGTAAGTTTTGTCATGTGCGCACCCATGAAAATATCACCAAAATCAAGATAAGGAAAACATCTGCCGCTTCAGAAGCGTTCTTGTGTCTCTTTGGAATCTTTTTAAAACTGCTATCAGTTACCCCTCCATGCCCCAGTAGGGGTGAACTGTCACTACAGATTAGCTGACATCTTTCAGATTTTTTTTTTTAACAGTTGGAATCATTTGGTAGTCTGTACTCTTCTTTATCTGATTTCTTTCACCCAGCATAATTACTTGAAGAATCATCTGTACTGTTATGAGTATCAATAGTTCACCGCCTTGTATCACTGACTTGTATTCCATTGTATGGATGTACCACAATTTGTCTGTCCATTCGCCTGTAGATGGACATTTGGGTGTTTCTAGTTTTTGACTATTACAAATAAAACTGTTATGAACATTTACATACACGTTTCTCCTGGGTAAATACCTAGGTGTGGAATTATATGGTAGATGTATATTTTACTTTTTAACAAACTGCTCAAATGTTTCCAAAGCGTTTGTACCATTTTATATTTCTACCAGCAATGTATGAAAGTTGCAGTTGTCAATACTTGTTCCTCACTAACAATTGTTATGGTCAATTGTTTTCATTTTGGACACTCTAATATGTGTGTAGTGGTCTTTTATTGTGGTCTTAATTTGCATTTCTCAATGATTATTGCTTTTCATGTGCTTATTTGCCACATGTATATCTTTTTTGATGAAGTATAATATCTTATCAAGTCTTTTACTCATTTTAACAAAACTCTGGGTTGTTGGTTTTCTTTTTATTGAGTTTTGAGAGGCCTTTGCATATTCTGCATAAAAATTCTTTATAAGACATTTATTTTCAAGTATTTTCTAGGCTGATTTAGATTTTTCTTTTTCTCTGACTTTATACTTCTTAAGGCACCTAATGCTCCTAGCTTTTAATCTATTTTTTAAAAAGCCTGATTTTAAAAATATATTGAGAATACAAAAAAAAATTTTAAAATACATAAAGGTATAAAAAACAAAATGACACCAAACACTTCAAAACCTACTATCCAGAAAAAAAATCCATGACCCCTCACTATTCCTATATTCTTAGAGATCGCCACTATCCTAAATTTGTGTTTATTATCACCTTAGTTTTTATTGGCAATTTTATTATCTATGTTAATGTTGCTAACAAAATATTTGTTTATATGTGCACAATTTTGAACAAGTTCTGGAAAATCTTGTTGGACTTTTATAGAATCTAGGGACTAGTATAGAATTGACGTATTTAAGAGATCGAGACTTCTTTTTTTTAAATTTAAAAATTGTGGGGTACAATTCAGGATTAGGTATACAAATATTCATTGTGCAGGTACTCTTATTGATGAGGTGTGCCCTCTCTTCCTCAGGCAGGTTTTTCATGTATCTGTTGGCTGCTTGTATGTCTTCTTTTGAGAACTGTCTATTCATATCTTTTGCCCATTTTGTAATGGGGCTGGTTTGTTTTTTACTTTTCAGCACGTTTGAGTTCCTTGCAGATCCTACATGTTAGGCCTTTGTCAGACATAGAGTTGGCAAATATTTTTTTCCCAGTCTGTGGGCTGTCTCCCTGTTCTCTTGGTGGTTTCTTTGGTTTTGCAGAAGCTTGTCAGTTTTATGAGTTCCCACTTGTCTATCTTATCTCTTATGGCACTTGGGGTGAGATTGAGACTTCTAATTCATGAACATGGAGTGTCCATTAACTTAGGCTTTCTATATTGTATTTCAATAGAGTTTTCTAATTTTCTCCATAAGTTTTTCAACATATTTTGTATGAAATATTCATAGATCCTGGGAAGTACTTTTTATTTTGGCTGTTTGCAGTTTGACTAAGATATGCTTAGGTTTTTATTTTCTTTGCATTTATGCTGCTTTGAAGTTAACTAAGCTTCCTGAGTCTATGGATTGATATCTTTCAAGAATTTTGGAAAATTTTCACTTATGTCTTTTGAAAATATTTCTTCTTCCACATTCCCTTTTCTTCTGGGACTTTAATTACATATATGTTAGACCATTTTATATTGTTCCATAAGTCTCTCATGCTCTGTAATGCTTGTTTTGCAATAGAATACATACATGCTTTGAATTGTATATATTCTATTGATCTGTCTTTGAGTTCACTATTTCTTTCTTCTACTATGTTCTGTCTTCTGCTATTAAGCCCATCTAAGGATTTCTTTCTCTTTTTTTTTTTTTTAGAGAAGGGGTCTCACTATTTGCTCAGGTTGGGTTACAGTGGTTATTCACTGGCACAGTCATAGTGCCCTACAGTTTCAAACTCCTGGACTCAGATGTTCCTCCCACCTCAGCCTCCCAGGTAGCTGGGATTATAGGTGTGTGCTACTGTGCCTGGCTTACCACCCAACAAATTCTTTTTTTTTTTTTTTCTGAGTTGGAGTCTCACTCCATCACCCAGACTGGAGTGCAGTGGCTGCTCCCGGCCACCACAGCCTCGACCTGCTGGGCTCCGGCGATCCTTCTGCCTCAGCCTTCCAAGTAGCCGGAATTATAGGCATGCGCTACCATGCCCGATTGATTTTTTTTTTTTATTTATTGTAGAGATGAGGTCTCGCTGCCCAAGCAGGTCTCGAACCCGCGGGCTCAGGCAATCCACTCACCTCAGCCTCCCAAAGGTGTGGGATTACAGGCTGAGCCACCGAACCCGGCTCAAATTCTTAATTTTAGATTTTATTTATTGTTTTTTATTCATTTTTATTATTTCCAAAGGAAGATAATAAGTAAGTCTAGCACAAAGAATAAATAAATTAGATGAATGCCTATATCTAATTTAACATTTTTTTCAAACTTTCTTTATCTATCTATCTATCTATCTATCTATCTTTTCTCTCTCTCTGAGGGGGATCCAAAAAAACTGGAATTATCTTTTGGAGGGTGGGCCCCATGTAGTACCGGCTTCCCCCGCCCCCTGCCCAGGTGAGTGTTCTGAAAACCCATCGGCATCAGTGTACCAGCTAGCGTTATTATGAAAGGCTGCAGTTGACTTCAGTGACTTTTTCTTTTGGAGTTTTTTTTCAATGTGTTTGCCTATTTCATGATGGATAATTTATGAGTGCACTTCCCCACATCATGCTGAGTGTTCAGCAGTTTTTTTTTTTTTTTTTACTAAAAACAGCATGACCCCCATGCCTTACCCTCCCTATTCGCCCGATCTTACCCCGAGCAACTTTTTTTGGTTTCCCTGGATGAAAAAGTTCTCAAAATGAAATGTTTTGCTCATGTGGAAGAGGTGAAACGAAACAAAACGGCAGAAGCACTAAAAGACATCAAAATTGATAACTTCAAAAACTTTTGAATAGTAGACAAAGCATCTCGATAGGCATGTTGCATCAAATGGAGAGTACTTTGAAGGTGACTGAAGTTTAAACAAGAATATACAATTTTTTATAAATAAATTCCATATTTTTGGGTCCTCCCCATATACATGTCATATATATATATATATATACACACATATATATGAATTTTATGAATATAAATTTTAGATTCAGGGGGTATATGTGTAGTTTGTTACATGGATATATTGCATGAAAATTAGGTTTGGGTTATTATTGAATCTGTCATCAAATAGTTAACATGGTACCCACGAGGTAGGTTTTCAACACTCCCCCCACACCCTTCCCCCTTTTGTGTTATCATTTTTTTTTTTTTTTTTTT
>NW_007247303.1:140620-145580 GCF_000164805.1 Carlito syrichta | reverse complement strand
TCCACTCGCCTCAGCCTCCCAAAGGTGTGGGATTACAGGCTGAGCCACCGAGCCCGGCTGTGTTATCATCTTTATGTTCATGTGTACTCAGTGTTTAGCCTCCACTTTTAAGTGAGAACATGCAGTATTTGGTTTTCTGTTTCTACATTAATTCACTTAGAATAATGGCCACCAGCTGTATCCCTTCTGCTACAAAGAACATGAGTTCATTCTTTTTGACGGCTGTGTAGTATTCCATGGTGCATATATACCACATTTTCTTTATCCAGTTCACCACTGATGGATACCTAGGTTGGTTCCATGTATTTGCTATTGTGAGTAGTGCTATAATAAACATACAAGTACAGATGTCTTTTGGTAGAACAATTTATGCTCCTTTGGCTATATATCCAGTAGTGGGATTGCTGGGTCAAATGGTAAATCTACTTTTAGTTCCTTGAGAAATCTCCAAACTTCTTTCCACAGAGGCTGAATGAGCTTGCATACCCACAAACAATGTATGAGTGGTCCCTTTCTCCACAACCTCACCAATAGCTGCTGTTTTTTGACTTGTTAATAATAGCCATTCTAACTGATATGAGATGGCGTCTCACTGTGGTTTTAACTTGCATTTCTCTGATGTTAATTTTAGGTTTTATAGTTCTCAGTTTAGAATGTCCAATTTATTCTTAGAGATTCCATCTGTGGTGGGCTCATACATTGGTGATTGTCCAGTGAATCTGCCTCCTGGCATTTATGCCCTAGTGTACTTCTCTTTCACATGACCCTGGGCCACATGACCTGCTTTGGCCAATGGGACCCCAGCAAATGTAACATAACCAGAAGTTTGAGAAATGCTGTGTTGAGGCTTACCCTGTTGGACCCAGCCATCGTGGGAGAGGTCATGGTTAGCTTCCTTGAGGTGGAGAGGCCATGTGAAAAAAGATGCAGGGACATGAATGACTTTATATGAAAATATCAGAAGAAAGATGTAAAGCATAGAACTGAGAAATACATAGTTGTTATTTTAAGTTTTGTAGCAGTTTCAGTGCAATAGAAAATTGATGCATTATTTTTCCATGTATTTGTTTAATTCGCCATCCTTTCACTCATTTTATTAACCTTTTCTTCTAATTTTTTAACTTATTTATAATAATTATTTTAGCATTGTCTGCTAATTCCAGCAATTCTACCATCTTCAGGTCTGCTTCTACTTGACTACTTTTATTCTTGATTATAGGCCATATTTTCCTGCTTCTGTGTATGTCTTATAAATTTTTAATTGTATATCTTTCAGAACTATAGAGATTAGAATATGTTTTTTTTTTAAACTCAGGGAGAGCATATCCTTTCTTCTGTTAGGCAGTTGGTACCTTTTTTTTTTTGGTTTATCTATATTTTTATCTTGGGGGGGAGGGAATAAAAAGAAAGCAGTCCCTAGCCTGGGCCCTATTCAGTGGCAGCTTCTTGTTCCATAGGGTCAGGGAAGACTTTGAGGAAATAAAAGCTGTTTGGAAAACGTCAGGTGTAGTTGCTTCGTATGTTATGATAGGCAGAAGGGTTGAGGTGAAGTGTGAAGGCCCCTCACACCCTCCATCGTGCCTCAGACTATGTCCTGGAACCCTGGGGAGCGTGCCACTTTCACTCCTGCTTCTTGGGGTTGTTGACGGCCACACGTGGTAGAGAATGAGCAAGAAGAGCGACACACCCAGCATGTTGGCAAAGATGGCAAGCTGCGCATCTGTGATCATCCTGCCCAATCTGGTCCTCCACTTCCTCACACTTGCTCGAGGAGTGTGACTGTTAACATACCTCAGCAAACCAAGACAACAAAGTGTTCTTATGTCTTGTGGTGCAAGGAAAGTCTTGGAATTTCTGAGTAAAGGCTTATTCGATGATAATGAGGTTACAGAGATTAATAATATAACCAAAGACAGTTTGTAAGAGGATAGTAGAATTACTGAGAACAAACTATGTTAATCTCTGAAAATGAACATCCTTATATCTTAAGACTTCTCTACCTTAGAACATTCTAGAAACACAAGAGTACATAAGCACATCTTTTGTTAGCTGCCAGAACAATGATGTCATATGTCATGTATATTCCAGAATACATTTGTGAGAGAGTGAACTTAAAAGAGGCAAATAATATCTTATTATAATAGTATCTTATTATGATGATGAAAACAGTCTTGACATCCCAAACCACCTGAAAGGAGATCTCCTGGGAGCTGCTGGACTGCACTCACATGCAAACATAGGGATCAGCCAGAGGTGTTTATTGATGGAACTCAGGAGTTCACTGGGGTCAGACTCAGGGTGGCTTCATCTGCGTTTTCATGGTTTCAGGCTTTAACACACTTAAAATGACCACGGTATCTTTTTGGGCTGGTACTTGGGCTTCACACAGCACATTTTACTGTTTGTGCAGTAAACATAGACCGTCTCCTTCCTGAAGCATCGACGGCGGCACTTGCCATGGAGATTCCAGCACCTTTGGGCACTACCTGACAGAAAGCAGAAAGAAGGTGTCAAGGTAGGTTCCGGCTTTGAAGGGACTGGAAAAGGATTAGAACGGATGTGATGGAAGGGCCCCAGTTCCCTTGCCTTTGATCCTTTTGACCTAGCACTAATTTTCTTTTCCATATTCTTTTGCTACCTACTTTGCCCATGAATCTAGTCTAAGAGACAAACCAGCATGCTTTAAAAAACTGCCCTTGAAAGAATGGTTCCTACAGTCATTGGACTGGATTGCACCAGCAAGCTTGACCAAGAGGTATGACAGATGGAAACAGTGTCCAGTCATTCCCCCCGCAAGTTTTGCAGCAGTTAGGACAAAACCTGCTACCTGAGGCAAACCAAAGGACACACCTCCCGCTTCTCTCTATAAAACTTCAATCCTATTTGACTGAGAGAGTCTCCTTAGTTGAACAAAGCCTTTGACCACTGTTTGAATCACTTCAGCTGTTTGCTTTCGACAGGTCTGACAGAGAGCCAAAATGGGGGAAATTGGGGGAAAGACAAAAGGAAGACTTTGTAGGGGTGATATAGACTCACATCTCTGAAACCCCATCCCAATCCTTGTCCTCCGAGAGGATCACTGGCGCTAATGGTTAGGATCATGTACTGTTGAAACTCCAAACTTCACCTACACATGTACCTAATCCTGACTTGTACCACACATCTCAATAATAAAATAAAGAGAGAGAAAAAAAGAAATAAAGGCATAAGAGCATCTGCTTCAGAGCATTTTGTGGATACTAAATAAAATAACATAAAATATACCAACCATTAAAACAATTCAGAAATAGGATGACAGAAATTATTAGAAATACAGGAAAAATATCTTTTCAGAAAAAAGTCTAACTTGAAAGCTCATAAAAGTAAATAATCTCAGCAGAGAGAAACAGAAGACGAGATGCAGTGACGGGGGCCATATTTACCTTCTTGCTTTAAACTACAAGATAATTGGACAACACATATAAGAAACAGTGGCTTTCAAACACTGGGCAACAAGCACAAGACCATGATCTTGGGAGAAGGTAATAGCCAGGTGAGTCCTATGATTGCACCAGTTTCCCACCTGGAAGCAGTTTCTGGATTATAGTGCAAGAAAGGAGACACAAACAGAGCCTGGTCGTTTTGCTGAATGGAGAGATGAAAATTGGTGTTCAGGGAGGCCAACTCACCTGTCACTTGTGGGTCACAGTGTATGAGAGGAGAGAGCTGGGGGGGGAGAGAAACAGAGGGACAGAAAGACAGAGAGAAAGAGACAGAGGGAGAGAGGAAAAGGGAAAGGAAAGGCAAGGGGGCGGGGAGAGAGAGAGAGAGAGAACTGTGGAGATCTACAGAAGGACCTCTCTTTAGGTACTCAGCTGTGTGAGCAAGGGGAAACTACCAAAGGCCTGGGGGCGGGGGGTGGACATCAAAAAAAGAAGCAGGCAGAACAATTCCTAGTGATTGCATAGGGCTGGGGATAGCTTGTGTTTTCACACACCTGAGTGGAAAGACCTTGTAAAATTTGCAGCATTTGGTACTCAGAAGGCTATTGCCTTAGTAGTGGGGCTGAATTAGCCCCAGACTAAGGAATGAATGCCCTGTATCCATCCTAAAAAGCTTAAAAGTCAGTCTTGAAAATAATTCATTTGATTCTAACTAACTTAACTGCCAGAAAAAAAAATCCAACACTCTTAGAGATCACAACAAAATACAGCAAGCAGAAGTATAAAATTTATGGGGCATAGCATACAAATATTTTCCAGGCATACAAAAATAAAAGCAGGAAATATGACCCATAATCAGGAGAAAGCCAATCCACCAACTCAGAAATGACAAAGATGATGAAACTAGCAGACAAGGGTGATAAAACAGCTAAGATAAATATGTTCCAGATGCTCAAAAAGGTAGAGAGAAACATGAAAACGATGAAAAGAAATAAAAGTGTAAAATATTCATGTGGAAATACTCGAGATGAAACATTAAATATTGGATGGAAAAGAAACATAGATTAATAACAGATTAGACCGGAGAAGAAAATAGAAATGAAGATATAACCAGAGAAAATACCCAAAATAAAACATGAAGAGAAAAAAGACTGGAAAAAAGAAAGAACAGAGCTGTCAGTGACGTATGAGACGATAAGCAGTCCAACATACGTATGGCTGGAATTCCAAAGAAGTGGGGAAGGGAGGGACAAAAAGGTATTTGAAGAAATAATGGCTGAAGAATTTCAAGGATGATGAAAATTCTAAACCCAGAGAACCAAGAATCTCGGCAAACTCCAAGCTGAATAAAACCTAGGAAGAAGCATGTATAGACATAGTCCAATCACACTGCTAAAAGTCACGTGAGAGAAAAAACCCTAAAATAGCCAGAAGACACATTAAGTACACAGGAAAAAGATTAAAATAATAGAAGACTTCTTGTTAGCTGGGCTCGGTGGCTCAGCCTGTAATCCCGTGCTTTGGGAGGCTGAGGTGAG
>NW_007247303.1:133605-140520 GCF_000164805.1 Carlito syrichta | reverse complement strand
AAAAAAAAAAAAAAAAAAAGAAGACTTCTTGTTAGAAACTGCACGCTAGAAGACAACAAAGAGAACTCTTTAAAGTAACGGAAGGAAAAAAGTCATCCCAGAATTCTTCACACAGAAAAATAAAGACTTTTATATTAAAAAACTAAGAAAACGTGTCACTGAAAACTTTCACCATGAGAAATGTGAAAGGAAGCTATTCAGGCAGAAGAAAATGGTACCAGATGGAAATCTGGATGTCTACATAAAGGAGTACAGTGAGCAGAATTGACAAATGTGTGGGTATATGTAATCAACTTTTTTTTTGTTTGTTTGTTTTGTTTCTTGTTTTTTGTTTTTTTTGAGTTGGAGTCTCATTCTGTCACCCAGACTGGAGTGCAGTGACCGCTCCCGGCCTCCGCAGCCTCGACCAGCTGGGCTCTGGTGATCCTTTCGTCTCAGCCTTCCAAGTACCTGGAACTACAGGTGCGCGCTACCACACCCGGCTAATTTTTTGATTTGTTGTGGAGATGAGGTCTCACCAAGTTGGCCAGGCGGGTCTCGAACCCGCAGGCTCAGGCAATCCACTCACCTCAGCTTCCCAGGGTGTGGGATTACAGGCTGAGCCGCCGAGCCCGGCTTGTAATCAACTTTTGTTCTTGATTAAACATTTAAAGAGAACTGCTTAGAGTACAATAAAGCAATGCACTGTGGGGTCCAAGGCATGTGTAGAGGTGAAATGTGTGATAATAGCACACAAGCAGGGATGGAAGTAGAGTGTCCTGTTTTGAGGTTCTCACAGTATATGTGAGTTGGCATGTTATTATTTGAAGGCAGGCTGTGATAAAGTAAAGATGTTTATTGTAAGTCTTGGAATTAGTTCCAGATCTCACACAGGAATTGTACAAGATGAGCCTAGACTATCTTATCACCCCAGATAGCCAGTGGGAAACTGTGAACCCGTGAAACTGCTTTTATCAATTAACAAAAGAATAATGTGCTGAGAAACCCTCTTTTCTCAAATCATAACCGTCAGAAACACTGTATTTGAAATCATATCAGCAAGAATGAAACATTATATTTTTCCCTGAGGAACCAAGTCTTTCGTTACCAAGCTCCCATCATCAGGCCGGAAGTTCTGGGAACACTCAGATGAGTTGCTGTAGAAAATAAAGAAGCTATAATTGTTTCGTACACCAAAATTTCAGTGTGTTCACTGTCGCTCCCTCGACCTGATATTATTACCCACTTGCTGTTGTTATTGTAGTTTAAGAAATAAGTAAATTGACACTCTGAGCAGCTGAGCTTCTTGTTGGGGGTCACAGGGTTAGAAAATGGAGGGGCAGGTTTTAACCTGGGTCCTGGACTTTCCTCTTTACTTCAGAGAGTGGTGTTTCAGGGCTTCGGGCAGACACAAGGACTGGGTCAGCTTGTTTAAGAAAAGCACACGTTCTGACTCTGTGGACAGGTTGGTCCACAGCTTTGGGGTGGGCAGAAGCTTCTACCAGATGAGCAGAAGTGGGGGGACAGGCAGATCACGCCGGCGTTGGTGGGATCACGCCCGTCTTGGCTCAAGCCTTCCCATGGTTCCCTCACTTGGCGTTCAAGTCGCATGGAGACCTGGATCTTGAACACTTCCTCATCTTCCCCCCTGCCATTCCCCTCAGCCCTCCTCTGCTTTGTGCCTGTTCCCTGAAGGTACCAGGCTCAGTCCCACATCTGGGCCCTTGCATAAGCAGACCTCTCTGCCTGGGACTCCTCCTACTCCTTCCCTTTCTGTTTTCTACTCACTTCTCAGGACTTAGGGTATCCCTCCAGGAGGACCCTCCTGACCCTCAGGCTGGGCTGGACCCGTGGGAACCCAGCCCCCTTGGCTTCTCTCTGTCACAACCATGTCACCCTGGGTTGTAAGTGCCAAGTAAATGCCCCCCCCCCCCCCCCCCTCCGGCAAGCTCCCTCCTCACGGTGCTGTTTATCTCTGTGGTCTTAGCTCCCAGCAGAGTCTGGCACAAAGACAGCAACAGTAAATAAGAGCTTTTCTCTCCCATCACGGCTGCTGTGGCTGTGGTCTTCACAAAGCCTAGAGCATTCTGGGGACTATTTTGCGAAAGAGCTACGATTGCCTGTCCTCTCTCCTGCTTCTCTTGCCCACCCCTTCCACCTTCTCCACACCCAGGCCACCCACACACGCTCCCTGGCGCGGAGCAGGTGGAGGAGGCATGGAGTGGCTGAGCGAGACACGCTGGATACTGTCGTTGGCACCGAACGCCTGGCACTTACCGGGCGTGCCCTCTTCCTGGCTCCCGAGGGCATCCCGCAGCCCGACCTCCCCGCCCCTGGGCTTCCCCGGCCCGGGCTCCGCTCACGCTCCGCCCCTTTCCCCGAGCAGGTCCAGGTTACCTGGCGCGAGCGCGGACAGGAGCAGCAGCGCAGCCAAAGTCAGCCAGAGGAGCTTCATGGCCGGAGAGGGCCCAGGCGAAGGAGCCTCAAGTCCGCGGGAACGGCAGCAGGACTAACGGGAGGCGGGGAGGGCCAGGCCTCGGGCTCGCACTCCCTCTGACCAGCCCACGGAGTCCACAGTGGGGAGCCACAGCTCCGAGCCGACACGCCTCCCCTCGTCATTTGGGTCGGCGGGGAGCGCCCAGCCAGCAAGTCGCGAGGCCCGAGACTGAGCACGTGTCGGTCCACCCAGCTCCAACCCGCGTGGGCCCGGCGCCCGCCAGGGGGCGCCACGGACAAGGACTCCAGAAGGCGGGGAGGCCTCGACGGCCGGGGAGCCGGGCGGAGGTTCCCGGCCGAGGAGTGTCTGTGCGAGGGCGCACGCTGGTGTTGCCGTGAGAAACTCGCCGTAACTGGGGCAAGCAGTGGGAGGAAAAGACTCCGAAGTATCCCTCTAAGAAGTGCCAGCAGCCCCAGCCGCCTGCCGGGTTCTGACCAGGCGCTTGACTCGCTCACTGGGTCATTCTTCTGGGCTCCAGGCCGTGCCCCCTCCCCAAAGACCCAGGAATCAGCCCGTCGGGTCCCTCTTCTTTACCAGGGTCTGAAAACGCACTCTCTTTCCTTTAGTTCCCCAGGGTGGCATCGGTATCCTGTGGTTACTGCTTCCTCAGGGTCCTCTTTCTGCTCTTCCGACCGTCCAGCAACGTGTAACCAGTTCCCTCTGTTAAATATTCTCCGTTTGGAATACTTAGGCAGCTTCTCTTTTCTGACTGGATTCTGCCTGATACAGAGGTCAAGTGTATAACATCATACATCGGGTTTACAAAATACAATAACAGTGGGAGCCATAGGGACTGAAAACGTATTAATGGGGTTAAAATAGAAAGGTAAGGGAAAGGGTGAGGTGAGCAAGTGTAAATTCGTTCTAAAACCTCCATGATAAAGAGAGAGGAAGAGACATTGGCTGGGAAGAGACTCCGTGTCAAAAGCCTGAAACCCACTGTGGGGGTGTTCATGTTTGTTAAAGAGACTCACTTTGTTCAAGCAGGTACTAAAGGCTCAATCAAGGGAGCAGAACCGCTGTCAGTGACATGGAATAAGGAATTTATTGAAAGGATTGGACACTGTTAAATTGTGAAAGGAGCTGGGAAAGCAAAGCTCTAAACAGAATCAGAGAAAAGTCACTCACTAACCCTGGTGTGGCTGAAGGAGCCCGGGAAGCTGAGCATGCCCAGACCTGCAGCAGGGCCGCTAAGGAAGCTGGTGCAGAAGTCTCTGGAAGGTTACTGGCCCTTCGAGGCCACTGCCTGCTTTTTGAGTTCACAGAGAAATGTTGAACAGTGACCATGGGCCCTGTGGTCTCTTTAGTCAGCAGCGTTGGCAGTTGGGAAGAAGAGTTGCTACAGGACAGGGAAGAGGGAGGACAGACCCAACCCTGCAGACACCCCTGTGTCTGCTCCTCACCACCCGTGACCCATGACGACCTTCAGAGTACACCCCACGGCTTCTCTTCCACCTCCCAAATCTCATAACGTTAGAACAATGTTTGTGGCAAATCCTAACTCAGTTTTTTCTATGCAGGGAAGGGAGTTCTGAAATGTAATATTATCCTAGCTAGGATTGTATGAGTATCTGCCAGGCTGTGTTACAAAACATCCTAAAATGCAGTTTTTTAAGTTGGGGCTGGAGGGTGCGGCAGGTGGGATACCCGTTCTCTCTTAGGGAGAATGTATCCATCGGATTCTTTTCTCCCTGAAAGAAGAGATCTCCTACTGAGTAAGATGCCTGGACACATGGAGAATTTTTGTATTGAGGGCAGAAGATATTCAGTAACTAGTCCTGACTCTGCTATTAACTTTCCATGTGGCCTCGGAAGAATCACTTTTTTTTTTTCAATCTCTTCAGTCAAGGTTTTGGAGCAGATAATGCAGTGTAGATCAATAGAGCCATCATATTTTATGTTTCTACAGATGTTAAAAGGGCGCTGAAAGTGAAAGAATGCAGCAGTCTGAGTTTTCACTACCAAAGTAAGGCAGGGTAATTGAATTTTCACAGACGGGTTCTCTGGGCTGTCCTCATCAGCTCCCAAGTCTCTAAAACATCACCGGTCTCTTCCCTTGACTCCAACTCCCAGATACGCTGTGTGATTCTTGCAAAATTATAGCCCATCCCTAGGCCTGCTCCAGGCGTAGCCAATGTATTAATTTTGCTCTCGTTTTGGAGCCTTTGTTATCTTCCTGAGAATCTTGGAGTAGGTGTAAATGCAAAGGGCTGCCTTAGTTACAGGGGACAAGAGAGATGGCACAGGAAATGAGGACAGCTTTGTCATGTGGGCACCTCCAGGCACCTCTCAGACATCATGACCTGTCCACGGTGAGTTGGAAGGGCCAATTTCAACTTCACCAGGAGTCAAAAAAAAAAAAAGCAAATTAAAGGGACAGTGAGGGATCATTTCTTCAATCAAATTGGCAAAACTATTATTATATTGATAATCCCAGAGTTTTCTAGGATGCAGGGAAAGAGCGATACTTTGTGGAAATTCAAACTGGTGCAACTGTTTTGGAGGATGTTTGCCAATACCCAAATCCTCAAAACACACATGCCCTGCAATCCAGCAGCTTCACTTCTAAGACCTCACACTGGTCATCCATGTGCTCTATAGCAATGTCCCTTTCTACTACTGGTGGCTCCTTGATTTTCCTTTGGGGTGCTGGATCGCCTTCACTCTAAGCTCAAGATGTTGAGGTAAGGCCTTTGATCTTGCTTTTGGAGTTTCCATTCTCCACTGAGCTTCCAGACTCATTAAAAAATATAAGTGAGATAACACTGACTCATCTGATGGCTATTCTTTGCACCTAGGATAAATCCCAGCTATTTCCTGTGTCCTGCATGATCTGCTTCTGCATACCTCTTTGACCTCATCTCATACCAATTTCTTCTCTCCCATCACTCTTGGTCATGCTGGCCTTCTTTCTTTCCTTTGGACACACTAAACTTGTTCTTACCCCAGGGCATTTGGGAATGGCAGTAGCGGGATACTTCTGGGGTGGGGGGCGGGAACACAACATCAATAAGGGTACCTGATCTCAAATCAGGCAAAGTGGGACCAAAGAGAGGCCCAAACTTTACCTGCACGATGTCCACTTGTATACCTAATCCTGAATCGTGCCCCACATCTTTAAAATAAAAGAAAATTAAAAAGAATAAACCTAAACAAATAATGAAAACATAAAATAATAACAATGATTTAAGCATTTAAAAAAACAGAACCAAGTTGACAACAACAACATATAAGTAGAAAGGAGGTCTTCACATTATGGAGGAGAAAGAATACCTATGTAATGAATTTTTCAGATTTTTTCTTTAGGTCTAGAATTTGTATTTGGTTCCTTTTTTTTTTCTTCTTGAGTTGGAGTCTCACTCTGTCGCCCAGATTGGAGTGCAGTGGCATGCTCCCGGCCACCTCAAGCCTCGACTTTGACTGGCTGGGCTCCGGCGATCCTTCTGCCTCAGCCTTCCAAGTAGCTGGAACTACAGGCGCCTGCTACCACGTCCAGCTAATTTTTGATTTATTGTAGAGATGAGGTCTCGCCAAGTTGCCAGGGTGGGTCTCAAACCCACGGGCTCAGGCAATCTACTTGCCTCGGCCTCCCAAAGTGCTGGAATTACAGGCTGAGCCACCGAGTCTGGCCTGGTTCCTTTTTGTTTTTAAAATGGTTTCTCTTTCTCTGTTGAGATTTTGCTCTTTTAAAAAAAATTTTAAATATGTGGGGTACAATTCAGGATTAGGTATACAAACGTTGATTATGCAGGTACCCATGTTGTTGAGGTGTGCCCCCTTAGCAGTTTCCCTCAATTGCCAATCCCTTTCTTATAGTATTAGGATAATTGTTTGAGGTCCGCTTATAAGTGAGAACATATGGTACTCTGGTCTTTGTTTCTGTGACAGATCACTGAGTATGATCGAGGCTCTAAATCCATCCAAGTTGCTGCGAAGTCTATATGTTTGTCCTTGTTTATGGCTGCATATTATTCCATTGTGTTTATGTAACACATTTTAAAAATCCAGTCCAGCTTCAATGGGCAGCATGATTGGTTCCATGTTTTTGCTATTGTGAATAGGGCTGCAGCAAACACACGTGTGCAGGTATGTTTTTTGTAGAATGATTTGGTATATTCCCAATAGAGGAATTGCTGGGTCATATGTAAGGCCAATTTCCCTGTTCTTTCAGAAACCGCCACACTGTCTTCCAAAGAGGTTGCACTAGTTTGCATTTCACCAGCAGTGTAGAAGTGTTCCTTTTTCTTCGCATCCTCACCAGCATCTGGTTTTATTAATGATGGCCATTCTTACTGGGGTGAGGTGGTATCTCAATGTGGTTTTGATTTGCATTTCTCTGATGATGAGAGAGGTTGAGCACTTTTTCATGTGTCTGTTGGCTGCCCGTGTATCTTCTTTTGAGAAGTGTCTATTCGTGTCTTTTGCCCACTTTTTAAAGG
>NW_007247303.1:128430-133579 GCF_000164805.1 Carlito syrichta | reverse complement strand
GAACCCGCGGGCTTAGGCAATCCACTCACCTCAGCCTCCCAAAGGCGCGGGATTACAGGTTGAGCCACCGAGCCCGGCTTTTTGCCCACTTTTTAAAGGCGTTGTTTGTTTTTTTCCTTTCCACACATTTGAGTTCCTTGTAGATCCTAGATGTTAGGTCTTTGTCAGATATACAGTTACCAAATATTTTTTCTCTTTCTGTAGGCTATCTTCCTGCTCTCTTGATGATTTCTTTTGCTTTGCACAAACTTGTCAGTTTGATGAGGTCCCACTTGTCTTATTTCTTTTGGTATAGGTACTTAGGGTTCTGATCAGGAATTGGTTGTCAGTTCCAATTTCCATAAGGGTGTCGCCTGTGTTTTCTAAGATTCTTATAGTTTGAGGTTTTACATTCAGGTCTTTGATCCATTTAGAGTTAATTTTTGTGTATGGTGATAGGTAGGGGTCCTGTTTCAATCTTCTGCATGTGGTCAGTCAGTTTTCCCAGCACCATTTACTGAATAGGTTCTCCTCTCCCCAGTGGTTGTTGTTGGAGGCTTTGTCAAAGATGAGTTGGTTGAGAAATTGAGGCTTTGCTTCAGGAATCTCTTTCCTGTTCCATTGGGGTCTATATGCCTGCTCTTGTACTAATATCAGGCTGTTTTGGTTACTGTAGCCTTATAAATTGAAGTTTGAAGTCTGGAAGTGTGATATCTCCTGGTTTGTTTCTTTTGCTAAGGAGTATTTTGGCTATTCATGGTTGTTTATGTTTCCATATGAATTTTTGTATTGTCAGTTCCAGGTCTGAGAGGACTGATGTTGGTAATTTAATGGGTATTGCATTGAATCTGAAAATTACCTTTGGTAGGATGGACATCCTAACAATGTTGATTCTTCCTATCCATGAGCATGGAACATTTTTCCATTTGTTTGTGTCTCCTTGGATTTCTTTGAACAGTGTTTTATAGTTTTCATGGTAAAGGTCTTTCACTTCTCTGATTAGGAAGATACTGAGGTATTTCATTTTTTGTGTGTGTGTGGCAATTGTGAATGGGATTGTGCTTTTTATTTGGATCTCTGCCTGCTTGTTTTGGTGTATAGGAATGCAACTGTCTTTTGTACATTTATTTTGTACCCTGAGACTTTGTCAAAGTCTTTTAGATTTTGCTCTTTTCATTCACTGTGAACATGTTTTTTTAAATTTATGTCATAGAGCAAAGTTATATAATAATAGATGTTTTAAAATCTTTGCAAATTTCAACATCTAAGTCATCTTGAGGTTCATCTTGGTTGATTATTTTTCCTCTTGGGAACGAATTATCTTTTTCTCTTTCTTTGAATGTTGAGTAATTTTGGATTATATACTGGATATTGTGGAAACCATGCTATGGAGACTTTGAATTCTCTGATATTTCCCCAAAGAATGTTGACTTTTTTGGCATACAGTAAATTTGGTTGAACTGAAACTGCAAACTCTTGTGTAGTAGCTGAAAACTTACCCACAGGTTAGGTTTGAGTTTATACATGGAAATTGTGCTTCCCTCTCTCTGTCTCCTTCTGGAATTCCCCCTTCATTTTCCAATGTCTGTGGTAGTTTCAAATCCTGTCCTCTGTTTTTCAGACCAGAAAGAGTACAGGTTTTCTATCAGTTTTAGCTGTCCCACTTAGTGCCAACTGTGGCCTGCCCTGAGGCTAAAAGCTGAAAAAAGTAGAAATCTTATCCCATACCATCTTCTTTCAATGTCAACTCCTTTCCTGAATCTGTATGCTTTTGTTCTATGTACTGTTCCTTCAGGTAATTTTTTTGTATTTTATTCAGAGTTTATAGTTGTTATCTATAGGAAGTTAGGTCCATGAGAAACTTTCTCAGACATATGAAAGTCCATTTCAGATACCGGCTTAAAACCATTGCAAATTAATTAGGTATGCTAAAATACCTGGCATTACCATAAAGAGAACTTTAAAAAAATCTGGGAAATGACAACCTATTAAGAATCATTGTGATAGTCAGTTTTTTCTGCATAACACTGTCGCAAATATAGCAGTGCAAACCAGCAAACATTAATTATTTCACAGTTTCTGTGGGTCAGGAGTCATCCAGTTAGCCAGGTCTTCTGCTTTAGGGTCTTACAGTCTGCAAATAAGGTTTTGTCCAGGACTGTGATCTCATCTAAGACTCAACTGGGGAAGGATGTGTTTCTATGCTCATGTGGTTGTTGGCAGCATAAAAGTCATTATGGTTGTAAGATGGAGGGTCTCAGTTTCTTGCTGGATATTGGCTGGAGAGTACCCTCAGTTTCCTGTCACGTGGGCCTCCCTCACATGGCCACTTGCTTCATCAAAGTCAGTAAAGGAGGGAGAATCCTAGCAAGACAGATTTAATGCAATGTAATTACAGAAGTTACATTTTATCACCTTTGCCATCTGTGTTCTATTAGTTAGAAGCAAGTCACAGGTCCTACCTGAACATAAGGAGACGGGATTACTCAAGTCCATGAATAAAAAGAGACAGGGATAACTAGTGGCCATGTTAGAGTCTTTCCGTTGTAGTAATAATATCATTTTAGAAGGGTGATAACCAGAAGAGAAGAATGAAATATCAGGAGAGTATTTCTTTTTAGTAAAAGCAGCTATTGTCTCATAGAACTTTTGATTCAGTCTATATATATATATTTGAGTTGGAGTCTCACTCTGTTGCCCAGACTGGAGTGCAGTGGCTGCTCCCGGCCACTGCAGCCTCGACCTGCTGGGCTCCGGCAATCCTTCTGCCTCAGCCATCCAAGTAGCTGGAACTACAGGTGCGCGCTACCATGCTCAACTGATGATTTATTGTAGAGATGACATCTCGCTAAGTTGCCCAGGCGGGTCTCGAACCCGCGGGCTCAGGCAATCCACTCACAGCCTCCCAAGGCGTGGGATTATAGGCTGAGCCACTGAGCCCGGCTCAGTCAATATATAAGTGTGCCTCTGTAAGTGTGTGTGTGTGTGTGTGTGTGTGTGTGTATGCACATATATAAATATATTTCACATATATCACTGTGAAATGCATTGTGTCACAGTCAAAAAGGATTTGAAAAACATACCACTAGACAGATGTATATATATATATAAAACTTAAAAAAAATATAACTTTATATATAAAAAGTTATAACTTTATATATATAACTTTTTAAATAGCAGAGGAGAAAAGTTGAATGAGAAAATAGTTTAAATATAAGAGAGATCAAGAAAGGAGAAAAAAAGAACACAAAAAAATGACTTTTCCTGGTTTCTGTCTCCCTGTCTAGTGGCCTGAAATTTTTCTCAAGGTGAATAAGGCGATCACAGGGCTCAATATGTTTCTTTGAAGTCTCAAGAACCACTGTCCTTTTCCTTAATGTCTAATGTCTTAAAAGCTACTGATTTATATATTCTGCCTGGCTTTTAGTTGTTTCAGGTGGAAGGGTCAGTATAGTCTATGTTACTCCATTTTGGCCTGGAGTAGAAGTCTTAGTCCAAGATAGTTTACCCATTTGTTCTACCAAGCATTCATGGGACAAATAGTAAAAAATAATAACAAAAATTCCAGTTTACACAAATTCTCCCAGACAAGATGAAAAGAAAGTATCTCCCTATCCATTTTCTGGGGCCAGCATAACTTGACCCTAAATCCTGAAGAGGACAGAATTAGGAAAACCAGTCTAATTTAGGAACACAGATGTGAAAATCTTAGATATGGCCAGGCTCGGTGGCTCAATCTGTAATCTCAGCACTTTGGGAGGCCGAGGCGAGTGGATTGCCTGATCCTGCCAGTTTGTGACCAGCCCAGGTAACTTGGCGAGACCTCGTCTCTACAATAAAATAAAAAACTAACCAGGCGTGGTAGCGTGCGCTTGTGGTTCTGGCCACTCGGAAGACTGAGGCTGAAGGATCGCCGGAGCCCAGCAGGTCGAGGGTGCGGTGGCCGGGAGTGTGCCACCGCCCTCTAGTTTGGGCGACGGAGTGGGACTCCGACTCAGAAAAAAAAGAATGTTAGATACAATATTGGCATAGAAAATCCAGAAATAAGTAAAAATATTAGTACTTTGTGACTAAATTGGGTTTATCTTAGAAAGGCAGATTTGATTTGTTTTATTTTTTAAAAGTTTATTTTATTTTATATTAATTTTAAAGATGTGGGGTACAATTCAGGATTAGGTACGCAAGTGGTCCATTGTACAGGTAAAGTTTGGACCTCCCTTTGGTCCCCACTTCACTTGGTTTGAGATCAGATACACTTATTGATGTTATGTGCTCCCCCTTCCCTGGCAATGTCCTGACTGCTTTCTTATAGAATTGTGGTACATATTCAGGGTCCACTTATGAGTGAGAACATGTGGTGTTCAGTTCTTTGTTTCTGTGATAGATCACTGAGTATTATAGACTCTAAAGTCATCCAAGTTGCTGCAAAATTCATAACTTTGTCTTCTTTATGACTGCATAATATTCCGTCATGTATATGTACCACATTAAAAAAAATCCAATACAGTTTTGATGGGCAGCATGATTGTTTCCATGTTTTTGCTCTTGTGAATAAGATTTGATTTATTTTTATTTTTATTTTTGAATTGGAGTCTTAAGCTTTCATTCAGGCTGAATGCAGTGGCACACTCATGGTCACTGCAACCTCGATCTACTGGGCTCAGGTGATCCTTCCACCTCAGCCTTCCTAGTAGCTAGAACTACAGGTGTGCACCACCATGTCCAGCTAATTTTTTGATTTATTGTAGAGACAAGGTCTCACCAAGTTGCCCAGGCTGGTCTCAATCCCCCGGGTTCAGGCAGTCCTGTCGCCTCCACCTCCCAAAGTGCTGGGATTACAAGTGTGAGCCACCGCCCCTGGCAAGTTTGATTTAAAGTTAGAAAATCAGTTAGTCTAACTTTCCATATTAATAATTTCTAGTTACAAAATCAAGTACAAGAGTTAATAGCACTTTAAAGCATTCAAAAATAAAAAATATAATTCTTAAAAGCACATCATCGCCGGGCTCGGTGGCTCAGTCTGTAGTCCCGCACCTTTGGGAGGCTGAGGTGAGTGGATTGCCTGAGCCCGTGGGTTCGAGACCCGCCTGGGCAGTGAGACCTCATCTCTACAATAAATCAAAAAATCAGCCGGGCGTGGTAGCGCGTGCCTGTAATTCCGGCTACTTGG
>NW_007247303.1:112975-128410 GCF_000164805.1 Carlito syrichta | reverse complement strand
CCAATCTGGGCGACAGAGTGAGACTCCAACTCAAAAACAAACAAACAAACAAACAAACAAACAGACAAAAAAGCACATCATCGAACTTTTGGGTCAAAATTATGAATTTAATACAAATAAAAATATCTTTAATTATTCACTCCCCAATTCTCATTTAAACTATAGCAACTACAGAAATTATTTTTAAGTTGTAAACTTATAAGTAACAGGACAAATGAGGTGGAGGACACAGCAACAATTTTGAAACTAGATAAGTTGGAAATAAATATACAGACTAAAGGAGGCTGAATAAAGCTGGAGTAAGGAAAATCAAGGACCAATCTTACTTAAACCACAGAATGAATAAGAGCTCAGAATCTGGTGACATCATGAACATCTAGAAACAGGGAGAAATTGAATTAAAATAAGGAGGTTTGATAGAAATAATGTTTAAGAATCAAATCCTTAAATACCCCATTCTTTCTCCTTTTCATGTAGACAGACATCACTCTATACCTATAACATTTCAGTACCCCAATCCTGAAATAAAGACTTAAAGACTTTTTATAGCAAAGGTGACAGTAGGTCTCTGAACCAGGGATCCCAAGCATCATTGAAGGTAAACTTAATAAGCAGAAAGTATGAGGATTAGCTGAAGCATGTATACCAGTTGCTGGAAAAATTCTTTAGCCCCCAGGCTTCATTCCAGACTTAGCTTCCATAGTTCCTAGCAGATTAGTAGAAAAGTAAAAACTGACACTGGCATTTCTTCCCTGAATGGTCTAGTCAAATCTCTTTACTATCAATGTCACAATTGGGAAGCCCACCCATGTGCTTAATCAGTATTTTAGTCTCTTACTCTTAAATTTTAATAAATATTATCAAAGTATATTTTATGAAAATTAGAGATCAAAACCAAATAGAACAAAAGCATTCATAAAGTTTCTTTTTTTTAAATTAAATTTTTTAGTTTAAAGATGTGGGGTATAATTCAGGGTTAGGTATACAAATTGTCATTATGCAGGTACTCTTGTTGATGAGGTGTGCCACTCCCTGGCAGATTCCCACTACTGCCATTCCTGCCCCCCCCAGCAGTTTTCCATTGCTACCAATCATTTTCTCACAGTATTAGGATAATTGTTCAAAGTCTGCTTGTGAGTGAGAGCCAGTGATACTCAGTTCTTATTTCTGTGATGGATCACTCAGTATTGTAGACCCTAAGTTCATCCAAGTTGCTGTGAAGTTCATAATTTTGTACTTTATGGTTGTGTAATAATCCATCATATATGTACCACTTTTTTTTTTTTTTCTGAGTTGGAATCTCACTCCTTTGTCCAGGCTGGAGTGCAGTGGCACGCACACTAACAGCTACCCCGGCGTTGACCTTTTGGGCTCCAGCGATCCTTCCACCTCAGCCTTCTGAGAAGCTGGAACTACGGATGTGTGCTACCAAGCCCAGCATTAAAAAAAATTTTATTGTAGAGACGAGTCCTCACCGAGTTTCCCAGGGTTCAAGCAATCCACTCGCCTCAGCCTCCCAAAGTGCTGGGATTATAGGCTGAGCCACCGAGCCCAGCTGTACCACTTTTTAAAAATCCAGTCCTCTTTTGATGGGCAGCATGGTTGGTTCTAAGTTTTTCTACTTTTTCTCCTTTAATTTTTTAAAATTCAACAGCTTTAGGGGATACAAATGATTTTTGGTTACATGGGAGCATTGTTCAGTGTTGAAGAAGTTTGGGCTTTAAGCGTGCCCACCACCCTGCCCTGTGCACATTGTACACTATAGATAATTTTTCATTTTTCTCCCTTCCCACTCTCCCCCTTCTGAATCTCCACTGTCCATTATCCATTCTATATCCCTTTGCAGATCCTCTGATTGTCCCCCACTTGTAAGTGAGAATGTGCAGTATTTGATTTTCTGTTCTGTGTTGCTTCACGTAGGATGATGACTTCCAATTCCATTTAAGTTGCTGCAAAAGGCATTATGTCAAGATAATATATGTAGCATCTTCATTATCCACTGATCAGTTGATGGGTGTTTAGGTTGATTCCACATCTCTGCAATTGTGAAATGTGCCATGGCACACTCTTAAATATAAGTACATAGTTAAGGATCATTAGCTGTATGCTTGTTGATTAGATTAAAACATCTGACATAAAACAAACTAACCAACAAACCAACAAGAAAACAAACAAGCTCTGGGAAATAGATTATGTGGAGAGGGGAGTATCATTAATAGCCTCAGAGAAATTAGAGATTCTACTACAACAATGAAACAAAAAACAAGATGCTATAAAGAAGAAGAGTCAGGGGATAAGCAAGAACTCTTAGAAACACAAAATATGATAGCACACATGGAAAAGGAAGATTAATAGAAAAGCTGAAAGACAGATTTTATAACAATTTCTAAGAAGCTAGAGAAAAAACCCAGAGGGGAGGAAATCAGAAGAGAAAAGAGAAAAAAAAAATTAGGAAATCATTCCACAGAGCCCAACATCTGAAGATAAGAATTCTAGAAATAGGGGACAGAAAAATAAAGGGAAAGATATCACCGAAGAAACCCTACAGAACAAAGGACAAAAATGTGAATATAAAATCCACAAAAAAGGTTACAAGGGCTTTTAACATATGAAAAGCGGTTCGATTTCACTCACAATAAGAATTTTAAAAAAACTATCAGTTGTGGGTTGAGTTGTGGCCTCCTCACCATATACATTCAAGTC
This sequence comes from Carlito syrichta, assembly GCF_000164805.1. Classification (NCBI taxonomy): domain Eukaryota; kingdom Metazoa; phylum Chordata; class Mammalia; order Primates; family Tarsiidae; genus Carlito; species Carlito syrichta. The sequence goes on along the minus strand of NW_007247303.1, from coordinate 125,707 downwards.
CTAACACCAAGTACCTGTGACGGTGACTTATCTGAAAATAGGTGAAGTAAGATGAATAAATGAAGTCACACTGGATGAGAGTGGCTGATGTCATTGTAAGAGAAGAGAAGTTTGGACAGAAACACATAGGGAGAGCCATGATGGCAGAGGCAGATATTGGAGGGATGTTGCCACAGGCTAAGGAATGCGGAGGATCAACAGCAGCCGCCAGGAGCTAGGAGAGAAGCCTGGGACAGATCTTCTCCGTGTGCCCCAAGGAGGAGCCAGCTCTGCCAACACCTTCGTTTGGACTTCCAGCCTTCAGAACTAGGAGAGGAAAAAATCCCGCTCTGTTAAGCCACCCTGTTAGTGGCACTTTTTTATGGCATTCCTAGAAAATGAATATATTATGATGCCAAGTGTATGAATGCAAAGGAATTAATATATTCAGGTGTTTATAATGACAATGAACAAGAGTGTTGTTGTTTCTATTCAAGTAGAAGCATCTGTGTCCTTATTCTTTCCCCTTTTCTGAAGAAAAAAAAAAATTCACTGCAGGCCATTCAGGCAATCAAACTCTTAATGGTTGAGGGTGCTGGTGTTGTCGAAAATAGGATCTGCCAGTGGCCACACATGGATTGGGAAAAGGTGTGGTGGCTCCCATGGAACCTTAAGATGACAGTATAACCAAAGGACTCATTGGCAGGCCTTTGCTACAAACCTGGGGGCCCTGGCACCCCTCACAATGCAGACACACTTCCTATTCAGGACACCATAGATGACTCCCACAATTTGTTCTGGACATTGCATTCTGGGAAGAAGTGAAAAGACAGGGACCGATATTTGTTGAGAAACTAGGTCCTTAATCCTATGAAATTCTTGGGTTGTCATCATAAAAAGGAGTTTCTTGCCAATTTGACAGGTGAAGAATGGGATAGCTGGATGTCACTATCATTTGCTGTTGTTTTTTGATTCCTAATGAGCTTTGGTCCTCTATGGACAGATTGTGATGTCTGAGATGTGTCCAGAGGCTCATTGGCAGAGCAAGATCTTCTTTGCTCTCTCATCAATATCTAATGGATCCCATGCCTAAGACAGTCTGGTGTGATGAGACCAGTTCAGGGTCCTGGGGAGAATATTTAGCCTTTTTAATAACCAGAGCACGTTTTTGTACTTTGAGTATACAAGGCGTAGGCCCAAAGAGGGACTGTGGTTTGCAAGGATATATAGCATACTTGGTGGCCTCTGACCCCAGTGTGGAAAGAGCATTGGAATCTGATGAGGGTGGCCCTGAGAGTCCTGATGGGTAAATCTCAGTCGTGTGGCCAGGCTGGGGATGCAGCATTCCATTTTCGGTGCCTTTTCAGCACCCAGAGAACTACAGTCTATGAGGACTGGGTGGATCCCTACAGATCCACAAAGGATCCCTGCTCCTTTGTGATATTGGAGCTCAGAGAGAGGCAGTGGTCCTCTAAAGCCACTGAGTGGCACAGCCAAGACAAAGAGCAGAATATGTCCAATTCTACCCTCTCTTGCTCTCAGTGCCAAAACTCACCTTGAAACTGAGCACTTTAGGCAGTGCAACCTCTTCTCTTAGACGGAAAATAATTCAGTAGACACATTCCCCCTGCGATCTGAATGAGTGTCTCCTCCCTTCTTTACTCCTCAGCTCCCAGATTGGAAAACTGCCATTGGAAACAGAAGCAGTTTGCTTAACTTGACATCAGAACCATGATCACGGTGGATTTCTAGACCAGATAATGCAGGACTTTGTGGGGCCTAGTAGATTGTGGATTTTTCTCTAAGGATGATGTGAAGTCTTGGAGGGTTTTAAGCTAGTTTATAATAAGGGCTGACATATATTTTAAACAGTATCCCTCTGGCTGTTGCATGCTTTCTTCTTGCTGGTCTTTAAAAGGTGATGGTGGACAAAGGAAGGCGTGTCAGCTCAGGGGTGTGGGCCCACACTGTGTGTGGGGGGGTGTTGGGATGGCAAATGTGTATGAGGGAGGCAGGCTGTCTGAGGGCGGACTGTACCCGTGGGCAGCTGAGGGCACGTGTAAGTGGCACAATTCCCTGTTGATTAGAGGGTGCAGAGTGTCCCAAGCTCTTTGCCGTTTCCTGTCCTTTCTCCAAACCTGAGACTCCTCGAGTCATGAAGCCTTTTTGGGTAACTTTGGCTGTGCTGCTGCTCTTGTCCCAGGCCATTCCAGGTAACATAGTAACATAGACCTCTTCAGGGAAGGGGTTGGGTGTGGGGAGTGCGTCTTGGTCAGAGAACCACAGGGCCCGGGGGAATGGGCTGGTGGGTGGCCATGTGAAAGCCTGCTTGTCTGGAGGAGAAGGGAGAGCTCTCAGATCCTGGGTTAGAACCTGTCTCACCATTTGCTGGCTCTCTGAAGTCCCCAGAAAGCCACCTGGGCTCCCATATGCGTCAATTACTCATTTTTCAATTTAAAGTAATAGATTTGGTTGGGGTCAACATTGGAGACACAGATTTCAATACGCAACAAATATAGCTTTTAAAATTTTTTGTAATTCATTTAAATGTCCTCAGGAGCTTCCATCCTGCTGGTAGGAAAGTTGAGAGTGGGAAAGAGCACAGGGGATGCACATGACATCAGAAGACAATGATACTCATCTATTCTGATTGAAAGCAGTCTCTTAGATTAATTCATTGTGCTTTGGGTAAATGTTTGGTCTTTCAGTATTTCTGCTTCCACCCCGCTTCTTTCTTTCCATTATGGCAACTGGATTTAGGATACTGTGGCTATGTCATTACTTAATTAAATCATTCATTCATTCATTCAGTAAATATTGTTGAGTGGATTCCATGTGCCAGGCACTGTGATAGATACTGGAGATAGAGCAGTGAATTAACCAACCAACCAACCTAACAAACAAAATCCCCATCCTCTTGGAGCTTACAATTCTAGGGGTAGGCAATGAACAGAGTAAGCAGGGGATAGCAAGTATGAGGAGAGGTGGGTCTGCAACTGAAAAAGAAGCATTACGGAGTGACTCACTGAGAAGTGACATTTGCACAAAGACTTAAAGGAAGTGAGGGGTGAGCCATGCAGATAGGCTGGGAAGAACATTCATTTACCAACTGAACTGCTTATCAAAGAAATGCTTCCCTCATCTATTTGGTCATCTTGAGGTTTTAAGAGTTTAGAGAGGGAAGGCAGGATTATTGCTTGAAATATCTTTCCTTGTCAGTTTGCACGTAAGGAATTAGTTTCTATCAGGATCTGAGGTGGAGCAATTAGTTTTACTTAAATATTATTTATTCCAAACTCATGACTTAGAGCCATGCGTTCAATCTGTTATTGCTATTAAGATACACATTGTCCTATTCTTAGCCAGTGGGAGCCTCTTCAATTCGGCTTGTCAGTCTTTTTGATATATCCCTAATTAGTCTTTGAGAACTCCCTTGGTATCTGGTTTGACAGAATGATTTCCTGCCCATGTACTGGGATCAGCCATAGTTCCAAGAAACCCTGGTTCATTTTATTTTGGTGGGAGATGGTATTTTCAGAGTACAATATGGGTATTAGGGATACTAATTTCTACTGGTTGGTCATTCTAAGTTTTTTCATTGACCAAAGGTAGAAAAATTTCCTTCATTGACCAATTACCTATCTAGCTATCAATTGATCTTATATCTATCTAAAAAGAAAAACACTTTTTAGTTCATACTGGTATTTCCAATTCAAGTTCAGAACTCAAATTCAGAACCAACTTACATATCGCATCAGTATTTTTTTCCTTATATTGAGAATTTTGGTTCTCAAGTTAGCAGGGAATGATAGGATTAGAATATCCCATAATTACTCACTTTATTTATTTCTTATCACATATAAAATATTCTAAAACAATAGCAATATTACCATAGTAACTACTCAAATGAGTTAAAATTTCTGCATATGCTTTCACCATTATTCTCCATTTTTATGTTATACTATATCTGCATTGTCAGAACACATAGCCATCTCATACTATTCTCCCTCTTTAAAAATCTTCACTTAATTTTGGTTCTACAGGTAACTTTATATTTAATATTTAGTTTTGTGTCAATGCTCCGATCATTTGCTTCTCTAAAGCTCTTTCTCCAGTTGATTCTTTAGGATGGGCTCATGGGAACAATACCTTCCTGAGTTTCAGTATATTGATATCAATTTGTTTTTGTCCTTTGTCCTTGGAAGTCAGTTTTGCTGGCTAGAATATTGTTTGCTTACCTCTTTCTTTCTTTGAGTATCTTAAGCATGTGATGCCAAGTTTTTTCTTTTTTTCTAGCATAAAGCATTAATGTCAACAAGTCTAAGTATAGTCTAGACTTACATTATAGTCTTACAGTATTTTGTTTAGCTTATGTCATCCTTTTGTTGGTGTGACCTGAATGCCCAAAGCCTTTGTTTTCCCTTTTTCTATAATGTTCAGTAATCTTACTGGAACATATCTTGCTTTGGGTCAATATTCCCAGGTATGCTGTATACCCTTTTAGGATGGTACTTCCAAATATTTTTCTATTTTAGGAAATTTTATTGAACATAGCTTGTAGTATTTTTCTGTTTCCTTGTTTGTTTCTTTTTTTCCTTTCAGTGGTTCCTACTTCTTGTGTGGTGGATTTCCTTTGCCCATCATCAATATTTGTAGCATTGTATTGATTCCTTTTTATCTCTTTTCTTTCTGATTAAAATATTATTTTAGCCCCATATTTCTCTTAACTAGGGTCTGTTTCATCAGTTTGCACATGTGTTCCTTCTTGTTAACGTTTTTCTTATGAAATTATTTTAAAAATTTCGAATCCTTTCTGAGGTTCAAGAGGAAATTTAAGATGTGAGAATTGAAGTAAATTCCCCAAGATCTTTCTGTTGGCTTGTGATACAGACATATTTCAAATCCAGGTCTGTGGGTTCTAGCAGTCTGTGTTCTTAAGCATTATGATCCACTGCACCTCTGAAAGGGAGCATTTGTGAAGGACTGGGATTGGAATGTGAGATTACATCACCACCTTAAATGACTCCTCCTTCTTCCATGACCCCCTTTGTCTGCTTGACCCTTTGTTGGCGTCCTCAATCCAGTATCTATTTCAGCTCCTTTTTTTTCTTTTTGTATTAGGCAGCACTGAAAACTGTTGGAATCTTCGTGGCACCTGCCGTGACACATGCATCAAGAATGAAAAATTCTATGTTTTCTGTTTGAGTGGTAAACTGTGCTGTGTGAAGCCCGAGGACCTGCCATATTTGCCAGGGCAGTGAATTCATTCTTCAAAGTCCAAGGCCACAAACATGAAGATAAACTTGTCCTGAGTATGACCTCAGTAGATTCTTGAGTTTTATTAAAACACCTTTGACCAACTGCCGTGTTTGTCTCTCAGTATGCCTAACCAAGCTCAAGCAGAAGAGGTGGGGGTAAGAACCATATATAAAAGAGGAAACTGGACCTACTATGTGCTAGGAGTTCTATATTTTTTTCTTTAAAAAATTTCATCTATTCCTTAAATATTTTTACATCTTTATTAAAGTATAATTGACAAAATTGCATATATTTAAGGTGTACAACATGATTATTTTACATACACACACACATACACACACACACAGACATTGTTAAATGGTTAGTATAATCAAGTTAAAACATCCTTCATCTCACATACTTACATTTAAAAATTTTTACAATTGTGGTGAGAACACTTGAGATCTACTCCCTTAGCAAATTTCCAGTATATGATACAGTATTGTTAACTGCAGTCACTGCTATGGTTTGAACATTCTTGTTCCTTCCAAAATTTGTATTGAAACTTAATGTCCAATGCAGCTGTATTAAGAGGTGTGGTCTTTAGGTGGTGATGGAGATATGAGGGCTCCATCCTTATGGATGGGATTCGTGCCCTTATAGAAGGGCTGGCTGAAGGACTTCACCCCTTTTCTTTCCCCCGTCCCTCCACCACAGGAGGGCAGAGCATTTCTCCCTTCTGGAGAATGCAGCAACAAGAAGTTATCTCAGAAGCAGAGAGACTGGGCTCTCTCCAGTCTTGCTCTTGGACTTCCCAGCCTCCAGAATCGTGACAAATAGACAAATACATTTCTGTTCTTTCTAAGTTACACAGCTTCAAGCATTTTGTTATAGCAGCACAAATGAACTAAGGCAGTCATCATGCTGACTTTAGAGCTGGCATTAGATTTCCCCTGAACTTTCTTATCTTAAAACTTGTACCTTTTGACCAGTATCTCCCCATTTCCTCCCTCCCTCAGTCCCTGGCAGTTACCATTTTACTCTTTGCTTCTGTGAGTTAAACTTATTTATTTATTTATTTATTTTTAAAATCAATATTTTTTATTATGATATTGTGGGGTACAGTTAAGGGTTAGGTATACAAATATGTTTTGTTCTGGCACCCTTGTTGATAAGAGGTGTCTCCCCATCCCCAGACAGATGTTTACTACCATTAATCCCATTTCCTTTCCCCTCCCCCCCATAGTTTCCCACCGCTGTCAGTCATTTTCTTATAGCGTTATGTTGGATGATCAAGGTCCACTATATGAGTGAGAACATGTGATACTCAGATCTTTGTTTCTGTGAGAGGTCACTCAGTATTATAGACTCTAGTTCCATCCAGGTTGCTGCGAAATTCATGATTTTGTTCTTTTTTATGGCTGTGTAGTATTCCATCGTGTATATGTACCACATTTTTTAAATCCAGTCCTCTTTTGATGGACAGCATGGTTGCTTCCAGGTTCTTGCTATTGTGAACAATGCTGCGATAAACATATGTGTGCAGGTATCTTTTTGATAGAGTGATTTGAGTTCTTCAGGGTATATTCCCAGTAGGGAGATTGCGGGGTCATATGGGAGGTTGATATTTAGAGCTTTTAGGAATCGCCACACTGAGTTCAACTTTTTTTAGATTCCATTTAAGTAAGATCATACTTTGTCTTTCAGTGACTGGTTTATTTATTTATTTACTTATTTTTGAGTCAGGGTCTCACTCTACTGCCCAGACTGGAGTTCAGTGGCATGATCACTCACTGCAGCTTGCAACTCCTGGGTTTGATTGATCCTCCTGTGTTAGCCTGTTGAGTAGCTGGGACTACAAGTATGCACCACCATGTCCAGCTAGTTTTCGAATTTTTTGTAGAGATGAGATCTCACTATGTTGCCTAGATTGGTCTTGAGCTCCTGGGCTCTAGTGGTCCTCCTACCTCTGCCTCCCAAGGTTCTGGGGACTGACTTGTTTCTCATATGATAATGGCCCCCAGGTTTATCCATATTGTCACAAATGGCAGGATTTCATTTTTTATTACTTAATAATATTTTGTTATGTAATATATTGCATTGTCTTTATCCATTCATCCATAAGCAGATATTTAGATTGTGAATATCTAAATATTTAGATTCTTGGCTATTGTGAATAATACTGCAATGACCATAGGTGTGCAGATATCTCCCCAACATGCTGAATTCATTTCCTTTGGATATATACCCAGGAATCATATGTTAATTATAGTTTTCATTTTTCGAGGAAACTCCATACTGCTTCTCATAGGCTGTACTAACTTACATTCCCACAACAGTGTGCAAGTGTTCTTTCTCAGATCCTCGCCAACACTTACCTTTCATCTTTTTGATAGTAGCCAGTCTAGCAGTAAGGTGATGTCTCATGGTGGTTTTAATTTGTAGTTCTCTGAAGGTTAGTGATGCTGATAATTTTTTTCATATAATTTTTGGTCATTTGTGTATCTTCTTTTAAGAAGTGTTGCCAGGTGTGGTGGCTCATGCCTGTAATCCCACTTTGGAAAGCGGAGGCGAGAGGATTGCCTGAACCCAGAGGTTTGAGACCAGCTTGGACAACTTGGTAAGACCTTGTCTCAGCCGGGCTTGGTGGCTCAGCCTGTAATCCCGTGCCTTTGGGAGGCTGAGATGAGTGAATTGCCCCAGCCCGCGGGTTTGAGACCCGCCTGGGCAACTTGGCGAGACCTCATCTCTACAATAAATCAAAAATTAGCCCGGTGTGGTAGCGCGCACCTATAGTTCCAGCTACTCGGAAGGCTGAGGCGGAAGGATTGCTGGAGCCCAGCAGGTCGAGGCTGCGGTGACCGGGAGCGGCCACTGCACTCCAGTCTGAGCGACAGGGTGAGACTCCAACTCAAAAAAAAAACAAAACCAAAAAAACCCCAAAAAACCTTGTCTCTACAATAAATAAAAAAATTAGCCAATGTGATGGCACACACTTGTAGTTTCAGCTTCTTGGGAGGCTGAGGTGGAAGATCGCCTACACCCAGCAGGTTGGGGCCGTGGTAACCATGAGTGTGCTACTACATTCCAGCCTGGGTGACACAGTGAGACTCTGACTCAAAAAAAAGCAAGAAAGAAAAGAAAAGAAAAGAAAAAAGAAATACTTAGGTTCTTTGCTCATTTAAAAATCAGATGATTAGTTTCCTTGCTATTGAGTTATATGAGTTTTTTATGTCATTTGAATATTAATTGCTTATCAGATATATGGCTTACAAATATTTTCTCCCATTCTGGTAGGTTGTCTCTTCACTCCTTTGATTTCCTTCTCTGTGCAGAAGCTTTTTAGCTTGACATGATCCAATTTGTTTAGTTTTGTTTTTGTTGCCTGTGCTTTTCGGGTCATATTCAAAATGTCCTTGTTCTGACCAATGTCAACGTTTAAGTCTCTCTGAGCTGAGTTTTGTACATGGTGTGAAATAAGGATCTAATTTTATTCTGCATGTAGACATCAGTTTTCCCAACAACATTTGTTGAAGAGACTGTCCTTTCCCCATTGTGTGTTCCTGGCATCTTGATGAACATTAATTGGCCATAAATGCATGGGTTTATCTCTAGAATCTCTTTTCTGTGCCGCTGGTCTATGTGTTTGCTTTTCCGGTACCATGCTGTTGTTATTACTACAGCTTTGTAGCAGATTTTGAAGTGAGGTAGTATGATGCTTTAATCTTTGTTCTTTTTGCTCAAGATTGCTTGGGCTATTCAGAGTCTCTTGTGGTTCCATATACATTTTTGGATTTTTTTCTGTTTCTGTAAAAAAGTTATTGGGATTTTGATAGGTATTGCATTGGATCTGCAGATCTCTGAGGATAATATGGACACTTTAACAATATTAATTCTTTCAGTTCATAAATATCAGATATCTTTCTATTTATTTGTGTCTTCTTCAATTTCTTTAATCAGTGTTTTATAGTTTTCAGTGTGAGGGTCTTTCACCTACTTGGTTAAACGTATTCCCATGTATTGCATTTTTTTTTCGAGTTGGAGTTTCACTCTGTCACCCAGACTGGAGTGCAGTGGCCGTTCCCGGCCACCGCAGCCTCGACCTGCTGGGCTCCGGCGATCCTTCCACCTCAGCCTTCTGAGTAGCCGGAATTACAGGCATGCGCTACCACGCCTGGCTGATTGTTTTTTGATTTATTGTGGAGATGAGGTCTCGCTGCCCAGGCGGGTCTCAAACCCGCGGGCTCAGGCAATCCACTCACCTCAGCCTCCCAAAGGCGCGGGATTACAGGCTGAGCCACCGAACCCGGCCATATTGCATTTTTTAATACTTATTGTAGATGGGATTATTTTTTAGATTTTTTTCAGACAGTTCTTTGTCAGTGTGCAGAATGGCTCCTGATTTTTGTATGATGACTTTGTGTCCAGAAACTTTACTGAATTCATTATTCTTTTTGATGCTATTGTATTTTTTTTTCAGACAGTTCATTGTTCATCTAGTCCTTTCAATCAACCCGAGTAATTATTGTTATTACTTTTATTTATAGACAAGGAAACTGAAGTTCAAATTGGTGGGGTAATTTGCTCAATGCAATGCTACCTACATAACTGACAAGAGGAGATGCTGTATAGATACAGGGTCTTGTTATGTTGCCCAAGTTGGTCTTAAAATCCTAGCCTTAAGTGATCCTCCTGCCTTGACCTCCCAAAGTGCTGGGATTACAGGCATGAGCCATTAAATGTTGCTCTACATGACTCAAAGAAGAGGTGAGAGAATGGAGACTTACAAATAGTTCCTTGCCTCCTGGACTGTTGCTAACATAAATGGAAGCATGTATTGTGTTTGTTTGAATCTCTTAAATGAAAATCTAAGAGTGGACATGTGGTGTCTTTTTTTGTGGGAGTGTTATAGAAGCTGAAAAGTTGAGAAGAATATTTTATTCCTAGGTTTAATTCTTTCTCCATTGCTCTTCCCTCTATATATGTTATTTTAATTCTCTGTCTCTCTTTCATTCTATTTTTTAGAGACAGGGTCTTGCTCTGTTGCCCAGGCTGGAGAGCGGTGGTGCAATCATGGCCCACTATAGCCTTGAATTCCTGGGCTCAAGCAATTCTCCCATTTCAGCCTCCTGAGTAACCAGCATTATTGGCATGTGCCACCATGCTTGGCTATTTTTATAGATACAGGGTCTCGTTATGTTTCCCAGGCCGGTCTTGAAATCCTAGCCTTAAGTGATCCTCCCACCTTGGTCTCCCAAAGTGCTGGGATTACAAGCCTGAACCATTATGCCCTGCCCTAATTTTTATATTTAAATCAAACTTTTATCAAAACTGTATGTCCACATAGTTTTAAGAATCAGCCTTGAATAAGAGACTATAATAAAATATGAGTCACTGTCTCCCCTTCTTCATTTCTTGCTCTCCAGAAAACATTTTTGCACCTTTTGGCTCTTTCTTAGTATATCGTTTCCATCCTTTCCATCATTATTTCATTGATTCCATTATTATCTATTAATATGCTTATATGATTCCTTCTTAATTTTTCAGTTTTAAGCATTTTCCATTGGATTCCTGCTATGGAAGATAAGATTTAGCTGTCTTCCATCTTCTTTAAATATGCTTAGAATTGTTAGATGTCTTTATCAATTTTATCGTCCTGGAAGCCTCCTCGCTCCCAGGCATTTGGGCCTGCTCCATGCGGAACTGGCTGCCTCTGCACCTGGTGGCCTGACGTTATCTTGAATCTCTACTCAGATTGTCCTGTGGATTCTCTTGATTTTCTCCTGAGATGAATGCCCTGCTTTCTAGGTCTCAGATGTTTCTAGATTCATTACTTTATTTGGGCAAGGACTCTCCTGACAGCTTCTTGAAAACACCTGAACTCCAAGTGCTATCCCCATGTTAATTAGGGGTTTGGTTGGTCATTCCATATTGGAAACTGTTTTATCTCAGAATTTTGAAGGCTTTGCTTCATTGTTTCCCAACATCTAGTTCTACTGCGGAGAAATGTGAAGCCATTCTAATTCTTCTCATATATGACTCATTGTTTCTCTCTGAAAGCTGCCAGGATATCCTCTTTGTCTCCAGGGTTTTGAAATGTCAAGATGACATGCCTAAATTTTATGTAGGATTATTTACAATGTGCTGAGCACTCAGTGGACCCTGTCCTTCAATTCTAGGGCAACTTTCTCTTTACTTATTTCTTTGATGATTTCCTGTTCTTTGTTTTCTTGTTTTTTATTACTGGAATTCTTATGTTTTGAATGTTGAACTCTCTGACTGATTCTCTAGTTTTCTTTTCTAAATTTTACTTTTTATTAAAATAAATTGTTTTTGTAGAGATGGGATTTTGCTCTTGCTATGTTGCCCAGACTGGTCTCGAACTCCTGTGATCCTCCTGAAATGATTCTCCTCTCTCAGCCTCCCAAAGTGCTTGGATTACAGGCATGAGCCACCATGTCCAGCTAGTTTTCTTATATATTTTTTCTACTGCTTTTATCTCTGTCATTTCATTCTGATTTCTACTGATTTCATGTTTGTACTTTTAATTTCTCAGTTTTCCCCATTTCTTAGTTTTCTTCTTAGTTTTCTAATTTGGAAGGAGTTAAACTATATAGACAAATTATTGGGTCTTATTCTTCTTTCACAATTTTATTTTTTGAGTTGAAATTTCACTCTGTCACCCAGGCTGGAGTCCAGTGGCATGCTCACAGATACCATAGCCTTGACCTGCTTGGCTTAGGCAATCCTTCCATCTCAGCCTTCCAAGTAGCTGGGCCACCACACTCAACTAATTTTTTTCTTTTAATTTACTGTAGAGATGTGGTCTTGTCATGTCGTCCCCGCTGGTCTCGAATCCCTGGGCTCAGGCAATCCTCCATCCTCTGCCTCCCAAAGTGCTGGGATTGCAGGAGTGAGCCTTTGCACCCAGCCCCTTATCCTTCTTATAACATCCCCTTTCAGGTGTTTGCTTGAGACCAGTCTCCCTGCTTTAAAAAGGGAAGAGTGGCCAGGGAAATGGAGTATGTTGAGGGACCTTACCAGAAATACAAGAGAGTATGCTGCTATGTTTTGAATGTGGGAAGGAGAAATTAGGGATGCTTAGCTTGGAGGAAAAAAAAAGACCAAACAGACCCACATTGGCTATCTCCAAGTATTTGACATGGGACTGTTTATGGACTCACTTTTTGTAGCTGTTAATGTACAGAAATAGGAAATGGGTAGATGTTGCAGAAAGATAATTCTGGTTTGATAGAAGTGACCCCCTAAAAAATTAGAGGGATTAGCCGGGCTCAGTGGCTCAGCCTGTAATCCTGCGCCTTTGGGAGGCTGAGGTGAGTGGATTACCTGAGCCCGCAGGTTCGAGACCCGCCTGGGCAGCGAGACCTCATCTCTACAATAAATTAAAAAATCAACTGGGTGTGGTAGTGCGCGCCTGTAATTCCGGCTACTCGGAAGGCTGAGGCGGAAGGATCGCCGGAGCCCAGCAGGCGAGGCTGCGGTGGCCGGGAGCGG
>NW_007247303.1:100127-112736 GCF_000164805.1 Carlito syrichta | reverse complement strand
CCAAAAAAAAAAAAAAAAAAAAATTAGAGGAATGCAGTGATGGAATGCACTATTTTGACATGTATTGGTTTTTTTCATTACTGACTGTGTTTTAAGAGTAAAGGCAAGGCTTGTTTAGAGGGCATTCTTGCTTTTGGTACATATCAGATGTGACACTCTCTAAGGTCCAGATGTTAAGAATCTATGCTCAAAAACTTAAAGAAAAAATGGATCTGTATTTTCCAGGCCAACGTTTTTCAAGTATTTGAAAGCATCAGAATACTTTTTAAAACCAAAAACTTACATGAAACTCAATGCCTTAAACTGATCCAAATGGAGCTCTCAGGTTAAAGTGGAAGGGTAGAGACTGATCCCTGCCTTTTCAGCCTCCCTCATGTCCCTGATCTTGACCTGAGAACCAAGTCTAGGTTTGTGACATTTGCATTCAGGAACTTCGGAAATCTTATCCCTATGCAATTTCACCACATTCACGATGCAGGAACTGGTGTGCAGCCAGGCTGTATATTCATTGTTGCCACGGCCTGAATAGCTTTGGATGAGAAGGGCACTGAAGGAGGGATGGAAACGTGATTTGACACGGAGGCAGTCATGATTGGTTCCTGGACAAAAATACAAGTGAAATGAAGTATTGAGGGAAAGAGCAGCTTCTGGAAAGGTTTAAGCAACAGTAAAGATAAGAGGCCAGCGAAGAGATCCTGGGAGGGACCAGAAGGAGTTGGAAAAGGGATAATCTTGGAAACATTTACTGATAAAAAGCTGGGATCCTTCTCGGTCATCTTTCCCCAGAGCCCAGAGTTACATTGTTTGGGCTCTGTGCTTGACCCTGGATTCTGAGTCTTAGACTTGAGACCCAAAGTTTTGAAAATTTCAAATTTAATTTGAAAGCACACAGTAAGCAGAGAAGTCTCTGGTTCACTGCCAATCTTAATGTCACTTTTATTGAACGTGTACTGTATTAATAATGAGGCAGGACTAGAAGAGACCCGGGAAGAAAGAGGTCGACAGCCGAATGTTCCAAGAAGTCAAGGAAGTTGAGGATTCATAGTAGATAACAAGAGCTACTGGTCATCATGGGCTTTCCTTTATGACAGGGACTATATTGTGTGCCTTATAAGTAGTACCTAATTTAATTTTCACAGTAAACCTTGGTGGTCAGTTGTATTGTCTCCATATTAGAGATGATTAGATTGAAGTTCAGAGACATTAATTAATTTTCTCAAAGTCACTTGTTTAACATGTGGCAAAGTGAGGATTCAAACCTGGATTTGTCTGGCTCCAAAGCTTATGTTCTTTCTATTACCCCACACTACCCCTGGTGACAGGTTGTCAAACATCATTTAAAGTAACTCAAAGGAAAAAAGACCCAACATATTCACTGCCATTGCTAATTACACTTAGCACCAGAAGCCAGAGAGTTGAAAGTCACCAAGCCTTATTTGCCAGAAGCTTCATCTTTCCTGCCCATTATCCTCCAATGCTCCCTTCCCCCAGAGACAACAAGCAAGGGGCCTGAAGATGTATTTCCTTTCCTCTACTGCAGTTCTGGGAACAAGGAACTAACTAGGAGTGGGTAGAAGAAATCGAGAAGGGAGTAGAAAGGTTCTGGGGTTTATATCAAAATCCTCTGGAAACATAAAAGAGTTCATTTTCGAGGCTGGGTGTTCTAGGGGTCACTTACGGTTTATGGGTCAAAGCAAGAGTCAGTGGCTGGGCAGGGAGCAGAGGCAGAGTTTTCTGAATTTCAGATACTGTCCTGTCTTTCACTAGGCCAGATAAGGCAGCGATAGTCACTTGAGGGTAAAGAAGAGGTGAACAGTATTGAGTAAAGGACCACAGCGCTGTGGCAGCCTGTGTAAAGGGTCAAGTACATTGGATGGGGCTCAGGGTTGGGTTCCTGATTACACCTCATTCTGGGGACTCTGGGCTCCTGGGTGTCTCACAGCAAAGTCCATTCATCAGTGTGAGCCCTCCCTGAGGAGGGCTTCCTACCTTCTCACATCCTGAGATACTTTTCCCAAAGGATCGTTTGCAGATTCCTTTCCAGTTCTGTAATCTTGTCTGAGAAAACACACATTCCCTCTTCAAACACTTATTTATTTTTGTGCTCTGATTCTTTTTTGCTTTTCTTTAAAAAATTTTTTTAAAAATTATTTTTATTTTAGAGTTGTGGGGTACGAGTCGTGGGGATTTACTCCATAAGCAGGTTGCATGCAGGTGAAGTTTGGGCTTCTAGCTGGCCTTCTCACCCCCTGACAGTGGACTAGGTACCCGGTATGTTGCCATGTGCTTTCTTTCCTCCTCCCTCTCTTCCTCTCTCCTCTCTTCCTCCTCCCTTCCTTCCTCCTCCTTCCCTTGTTCAGCATCTGCCAATTCCACCTTTGTGCTAGTGTGACCAGTGACCAGGGCCCGCTTATGAGTGAGAACATGTGGTATTCAGTTCTTTGTTTTTGTGATAGTTCGCTTAGTATGATGCTCTCCAGCTGCATCCAAGTTGTCGTGATGACCATCATCTTGCTCTTCTTTATGGCTGCATAATATTCCATCAAGTATATGTACCATGTTTTCCACCTTTTCTTTATCCAGTCCACTTTCAATGGGCATCTGGGTTGGTTCCATGTTTTTGCTATTGTGAACAGGGCTGCAATAGACATGTGTGTGCAGGGGTCTTTTTGATAGAGGGGTTTATGTTCTTCTGGGTGTAATCCCAGGAGAGAGATTGCTGGAAGCTCAGATTTTAGTTCTTTGAGAAATCACACTGCTTTTCATAGAGGCAGAACTAGCTTTCACTCCCACCAGCAGTGTAGAAATGTTCTCTTTTCTCCACAGCTGCGCCACCACTTGCTTTTTGACTTATCAATGAAAGCCATCCTTAACGGAGTTAGGTGGTATCTATTTGTAGTTTTGACTTGCATTTCTCTGGTGATTAGTGAGGCTGAGCATTTTTTCATTTGTTTATTGGCTGCTTGTATGTCTTCCTTTGAGCAGTGTCTGTTCATGTCCTTTGCCCACTTTTTAATGGGATTGTTTATTTTTTTCTTTTCAATTTGTTTGAGTTCCTTGTATACGCTGGTTGTTAGACTTTGTCAGATGCATAGCTTGCAAATATTTCTGCCCATTCTATGGGTTGTATTTTTACTCTCTTGATGGTTTCTTTCACTGTGCAAACTTTTTTCAATTTAATAAGGTCCCACTGGTCAATCTAAGCTTTTGTTGCATTTGTTTTTGAGGACTTGGCCATGAATTCATGAACTACGCAGATGTCCAGAAGGGTGTTCCCTACGTTTTCTTCTAAGATTGTTATAGTTTGAGGTTTTGCATTTAAGTTCTTGATCCATTTTGAGTTAATTTTTAAAAAAATGTATTTTGTTTTAAAGATGTGGGTACAATTCAGAATTAGGTATAACAGTGGTCATTGTAAGGTAGTTTGGGCCTACCTTTGGTCCCCACTTCACCTGATTTGAGATCAGGTACCCTTATTAATGTTATATATCCCCTCCCCAGCAGTTTATGGCTACTGCCAATCCTTTTCTTATAGCATTATGGTAAATGTTCAGGGTCCGCATATGAGTGAGAACATGTGGTACTCAGTTCTTTGTTTCTGTGGTAAATCACTGAGTATTATAGACTCTAAATCTTTTCAAGTTTTGCTGCAAAGTCCATAACTATGTTCTTTATGGCTACATAATATTCCATCATGTGTATATACCACATTTTTAAAAACTCAGTTTGGTTTCGATGGGCAGCATGGTTGGCTCCATGTTTTTGTGATTGTAAATAGGGCTGCAATAAACATGCGTGTGCAGATATCTTTTTTGTAAAGTGATTTACATCCTCTGGGTATATTCCCAGAAACGGGATTGCTGGGTCATATGGAAGGTCAATTTCTAGTTCTTTTAGGAATTTCCACACTGTTTTCCATAGAGGTTGAGCTAATTTGAATTCCCACCAACAGTGTTGAAGCATTCCCTTTTCTCTGCGTCCTCACCAGCATCTGTTTTTTTTTTTTTTATTAATGATGGCCATTCTTACTGGAGTTAAGTGGTATCTCAATGTGGTTTGGATTTGCTTTTATCTGATGATTAGTGAGGCTGAGAGTTTTTTCATGTGTTTGCTTGTATATCTTCCTTTGAGAAATGTCTGTCCATGTCCTTTGCTCCCTTTTTAATGAAGTTGTTTTTTTCCTTTCAATTTGTTTGAGTTCCTTGTGTACGCTGGATGTTAGACTTCGTCAGATACATGAGTTTGCAAATATTTTTGCCCATTCTATGGGTAGTCTCTTTAATCCCTTGATGGTTTTTTTTGATGTGAAAACTCTTTTCAATTTGATAAGATCCCACCTGTCAATCTAAGCTTTTGCTGCATTTGCTTTTGAGGACTTGGCCATGAATTCATTGCTTACTCCTATGTCCAGAAGAGTGTGTGCTACATTTTCTCCTAAGATTCTTATAGTTTCAAGTTTTACATTTAATTTCTTGATCCATTTTGAGTTAATTTTTGCATATAATGATAGGTGAGAGTCCCGTTTCATTCTTCTGCATGTGGTTAGTCAGTTTTTCCAGCACAATTTGTTAAATATGGTTTCTTTCCCCAATATTTGTTATTGATGGCTTTGTTGAAGACGAGTTGGTTGAAGAACCATGTTTTTATTTCCAGATTCTCTGTCCTGTTCCATTGGTCTATGTATCTATTCCTGTACCAATAGCATGCTGTCTTGGTTACTGCAGCTTTGTAATACAGTTTAAAGTCTGTAATACCTCGGCTTTTTTTTTCTTTTTTCTGAGGATTGCTTTGGCTATTTGTGCCTTTTTCTCCCCTTCATATGAAATATTGCATTGTCTTGTTTTAGGTCTATGAAAAATGAAAATGAAAAATGAAATTTGATAGGGATTTCATTGAATCTGTAGATTGCCTTTGATAGGATGGACACCTTTCAATATTGATTCGTCCAATCCATGAAGTGGGATGTTTTTCCATTTTGTTTGTATTATCCTTGATTTCTTTGAGCATTGTTTTTTAGTTCTCATTGTAAAGGTCTTTCACTTCTGTGGTTAGGTGAATGCCAAGGTATTCCATTTTTTTGTGTGGCTATTATGAATTAAACTGTATCTTCTACCCTATCCATTGAGTGCATATGATATGACTTCATGCTTGACAATAAAGAAAAGCTGAAATGTGTAGATATCAGTTAGGGAGTTTGTCTCATAGTTTTCTATCCTTTTAAATTGGTTTTCTCTATTAGATAATAGTCAGATTATTTTTAGTCAACCAGATTATTTTCTGGATGTCTTGGAATGGAAGCCATAGCAAAATGGTTGGCTATCAGTAGAAGTGAGGACGCAGAATCTAAGGCAGAGTCTTAAGAAGGGTGAATGACTGGGCTCGGTGGCTCAGCCTGTAATTTCAGCACTTTGGGAAGTCAGGCGAGTGGATCGCCTGAGCCCACAGGTTTGAGACCAGCCCAGGCAACTTGGCGAGACCCCGCCTCTACAATAAATCAAAAATTAGTTGGGCATGGTAGTGTGCGCCTGTAGTTCTGGCTACTTGGAAGGCCGGGTTGGAAGGATTGCCAGAGCCCAGCAGGTTGACTCTGGGGTGGCTGTGAGTGTGCCACTGCACTCCAGCCTGGGTCACAGAGTGCGACTCTGACTCAAAAAAAAAAAAAAAGAATGGTGGACACTCCAGGATTGTAGATAATATAGCTCAGGTGTGGGGAGTCCCTCTTTAACTTTTGTGTAATGATTAAGGGATTTTTTCTCATAGTTTCTTGTGTCAGATAGGAAAAGGCCATTCATGAAAGTCTTCCCTACTGATAAAGACTTCTGTTGATTCTGATAAATAATGCACAGAAGGAATTCAGGGCATCCCTTTATTCTGCAACCCCATTCAGTTGGTAAGTGTCCACAAAAACAAACATGCTGGGCTATGATGGAATTCTTTAATGAAGAGGAAGTAGATCTCAAAATAGGAGTCTAGTGTAGGACAAACTCTGTGCCACTAGGGGTTCTTCGGATCTGTAAATAAAGTGCCTTTTAGACTAATGCAAGAATGGTGCCCCCATGAGTTGCTCTCTTCTCTAGTCTTACAAGTATCTTACCCTTCAAACTAAAGACAATCCCCTTCCTCAGAAGTGGAGGCAGTTGTGCCTTTTTCTCTTTCTTTGGGCTTTGTAAACTCAAATAGCATCCCCTTCAGGTTTTCTCTCTGCAGCCTTTTCTGGAAGGAGAGGAAATGGGTTCCTGTCTAAGGGGCTGATTTCTTCACTAGCGGTCCTTGGAAGCAAGCTTTTTGGCAACAGAGCACTTTTTTAGTCCTCTGTGGCAGAGAGTTGGGTTAGTTACTTATGTCAAATTTATCATGATTTGACTTATGCAAAACCCTTCTCTTATTGCATTTTACTGATTTATTGACTTTTATTCCCATAATCAACTCCCATCCATCTCCTGCACAGGCAACTCTTATGATGTTTTAGCATGTACCTTTTAAAATGTGTATATATTTTACATTTATATAAATGGTTTTATGTTATAGTTTATTTTTTTAAAAATTAGTGCAGGTTTTTTTTTTTTGAGTTGGAGTCTCACTCTGTCACCCAGACTGGAGTGCAGTGGCCGCTACCGGCCACCGCAGCCTCGACCTGCTGGGCTCCGGTGATCCTTCTGCCTCAGCCTTCTGAGTAGCCGGAATTACAGGCATGTGCTACCACGCCCGGCTGATTTTTTTTTTTGATTTATTGTAGAGAAGAGGACTCCCTGCCCAGGCGGGTCTCGAACCTGCGGGCTCAGGCAATCCATTCACCTCAGCCTCCCAAAGGCACAGGATTACAGGCCGAGCCACCGAGCCCGGCCAGTGCAGGTTTTTAAAGTCGACTTTGAAAGATAATTTATGTAAAATAAAACCTGTACATTTTGTTGAGTTTTGACACCTGTGTATAGATCATTTCCATCATCCTGGTGGTCCTTCATGCCCTATCTTAGTCAATTCCCACCTCCTCTCACTAGCCTCAGGCAGCCACTGATATGTTTTCTGTCACAGTAGATTAGGTTTGTGTGTTTTAGAGTTTCATACAAATGAATAGTGTGTTCTTTTTTGGTCTGACTTCTTTCATTCAGTCTAATGCTTTTTAGATTCATCCATATTATGTATAGCAGTTAATGCTTCTTCATTGCTGAATAGTATTCTATTATATGGATATACCACAATTTGTCTGGTTACTAGTTAGTGGACATTTAGGTTCTTTCCACTTATGATTAATAGAGATGCTATTAAAATTCAAGTTTTGGTGTGGACATATGTCTTTGTTGATCTTCACTAGATACTCAGGAGTGTAATTACATGGTTGCGTCGTAAGTATGCGTTTATAAAAAACTGTGAAACTGTTTTCCAAAGTGACGATACCATCACAACCAGCAATAGTTTAAAATACCCACTCATATTTCTTTGTGTACATCTAATTCTCCTGCTTATGATTACTGCATAGCAATCCATGGTGTATGTCCACCACATTTTACCTTCCAACTCTCTCAGTGATGGAATCCAAGCTGTCTTCAACTCCCTCCGCTCTAAACTTTGTTTTAATAGATATCTTATACACTTCCCTTATTGGGATTTTTTCAGGATTTGTACTCAGGAGTGGAGTTTCTGGACAAGAAAAAAAAAAGCTAATTCCTTATTGGATTAAATGTCATTAGGTTCCTCCCCAGAGTGGTTGCCGCCATCTTAGAGGAAGATCCTGGTTTTGTGGAGTCCGACACCTTCAAAATTTTTGGCTTCTTTTGAAGAAGAAGAAGAACACAAAGTTAGAAAGTTATGCACAAAGGTAAATATTTATTTAGAATAAGATAAGAAATCACAACGGATTACAGGAATCTCTTTAGATAATTTACCTGAAAAGCTTACTTGCTACTGTTTCCTGATGGCAACGGGGCTTCCCTCCTTACCTAGAACATTATAGAACTCCCGGCATTCCCAGGGACAGAGGAGCCCTGAACCCTCATGAGGTTTACCACTGATCTGCTCTCCCAGCAGCAGCACATGAGTATTCCTCTGTTCCCAGTTCCCTGACATTTGGCATTGTGCAGCTTTCCGATGTTTGTCATTCTAGATCCAGCCTGACAACTGATTTTGTATGACCTATGTGTTGAGAATGGTTTTTACATTTTCAAGTAACTTAGTGATATGTGAACATTATATAAAGTCAGAGTCTATAAATAAAGATTTATTAGAACACAGAAACCTCCATTTGTTTATATATTGTCTGTGGCTGCTTCTGTGCTACAACTGCAGAGTTGAGTAATTGTGACAGAGACTGTATGACCTGCAAACCTTAAAGTATTTACCACCTGGGTTTTACAGAAAATGTCTTGTGACCTCTAGTCTAGGGCATTAATTTTTCTTGAAGACAACAGTCTTATTCCATGTCAAAAAGAAGATATTTCTCTTGTTAGCATGTTTTGTTTCTGCCCATTTTGAAATAACAGACCTTACCATTATTGTGCTAAAAAAAGGTGCTTGACTCTTTCCTGACTATCTGCTGGCCTTATATATTAGTCATTACTATGTAACATTCTACTCCAAAAGTCAGTGGTTTAAAACAGTAATCCTTTATTGTCACTCATGTGCCAACAGGCAGTTGTGGTTTGGCTGGATTTCTCTACTTGAGGCTGGCATGGCTGGGGTAGCTTCACTTCTCCTGTTGATCTGTTGGTCATCAGGGTGGTTCTGCTCCAAGTACCTCTTATCTTCCTTGGTTCACGGGGGCATGTTCTTCTCATGGTGATGGCAGAAGCACAAAGGGGCAAGTGGAAACATTCATCACCTCTTAAAGCATAAGCTCAGAACTGGCACATTGTCACTTCTGCCCATATATTATTGGTCAAAACAAGTCACGTGACAAGACCAAAGTGAAGGGGGACAATGAAATACATTTGTCCTAGGAAAAGACCTTGGCAAATATGTGAATTCAGGCGGGGATGAAGAATTGGGATCAATAATGAAACGTACCATACCTTATTAAAAAAGGACCGCAGTTATAAAACAATGGCCTTTCTTTTGCTGTCTAGGAAGATGCTATTTGTTCCTGTTAAACATGCACCTTTAAGTGAGGGCTTTTAAAAGCTAAGGACTGTGGCTTTCCTGCTTATCCTACTCCATGAATGCTGCCGTTCTAGCTTCCAGTGGTGATGGCCATGGAGCTGTCAAGGTGTTTTCCTCTGTTCTACCCTTTCTTAGCATCCTTAAAATGAACCACTAACCTGTGGGACATCTTAAGATATCCTTATTGCTGGAAAGAGCCGAAGGCACACAGAAGTATCACTCTTTTTCTGTTTTACTTGGCATCTCTCTCTTTTTTCACGTTAGTCAGAAGTAAATTCATAATAATTTGTTTGCCTTTCTTGGCTACCCAGTTGTATAAAAAAACCTCTTCAGTTGCAAGACTGTATCTTTTCCTTGTTAATATCCCTTCCTCCTTTTCCAGACTCCTTAACCAGTGTGGGTTGACTATTTGCCTGCTTATCTGATCTCAGATGATTGTTCCCTTTCTGGTTCACTGATCATGGCTCAGCCCTGCTCCTTAGGGCAATAAATACCAGTCTCTGGACTTCCCAGAATGGAGTTGTGTCAGCCTGTCTTACCAGTTCAGAAGCTTCCAATCCCTCCCTGAGCCCCTGTCACTCATGAAGCTCCTTCTCCTGATTTTGACTGTTACCCTGCTTCTGGCCCAGGTCACCCCAGGTAAACAGGATCTCTCCCAAGGGGATGTGAGTCAGGGAACCTGATGCATGTTCAGGGAACTCTGGGGGCTCTGATAACTTGGGCTGGGAGAATAGCCTGGCAGCTTCCACAGAGGTCTTTGGGTGATCTTTCTAGTCAAGGAAAAGTTTGTGTTCTCAGGTACCAATTGGTCTTCTCAGTGCCCATTACTTGACCACTCTGACCTCTTCTCTGGTTGGTTCTGGAAAAGCTGGACATGAAGACCTGGGGGTGGGGTGGGGTGTGAAGAGAGGGATTTGGGGATGGAGTGTAGAAGAGATGCGGGCTTTTCCATAAGCATTCTTTGAGAAAATTTGAGTTTTGATCTATTGTTGCGGCTATAAAAATGATAGCTTAGATTCTGATTCTACTTATTTACTCAAATTCCCTGGGTTACCTTAGGTTTCAGCTTTCCCAGAGAAGCTGTTCATAATTCATTTGACTGGTTAAGGCCAGTGAAAAGTCCCAGGATATTGTTTGGAAGGCAGTGTGATGTTCTTGTGAGTTTTGTAGATGCCCTGGAAGACTTGCAGATGATCAAATGATCTTCTTTCAGGTTCCTGTCATCTTTCATTGATATGACCAGAGGAAGTATGAAAGAGCAAAGGGAAAAGGTGGTTAATTGATCCTGGGCACCTTGGTACCTTAATAATATTGGAGAAATAAAACCCAGGGGAGAGAGAGCCCTCTTGTCTCTCTCAAGAATCTGGCCAAGGAGAAGAAGCTGCCTAGTGGGACTCATGCCACTGAGTGGGGGAAACTTTGAGGGCTGTAACAGGGGACATGAGTGGACAAGGAAAGGATACTGGTCAATAATCGCTCCCTCCCCCACTCTTCTGCTTTCTTTTAAGACTGACTCCGTTCTCTTCCTTTTTGCTTTCAGTCATGAAGTGTTGGGGTAAGTCAGGCAGGTGCAGAACAACGTGTAGAGCGGGTGAAGTATTCTACATATTATGCAAAACTGAGTACAAGTGCTGTGTGGATCCTAAGTACGTACCTGTCTAACCGAATGTCCCAATCACAGGTGGAAGCCTGGAATCAACTTCTGTAGCCTGACACCTCTCTCTCAGTCTTGAGTCTCAACATCATGATACCAAAGTTCCATTAAATGATTCTTGGCTGTACCTTGTTTCTGTCCGACAGTTCCACCTAGTTATTCATAGAGACAAGTAAATAAAAAAGAAAGGTGTGTGTGTGTGTGTGTGTGTGTGTGTGTGTGTGTGTGTGTGTTAGGAAGAAAAGGGCGAACCAGTTAATAGTAATAATCTCAGCCTTGCAAATAACTCTTAGTCTGCTGGCTCATAGCTGGTCCCAGAGGATATAAATGAAAGAATACTCACCATATCCATTCGATTCGTGCTTTCTGCTAGACCAGCACAGCCAATAGAACTTTCTGCAATGACGGAAATATTTCATATCAGTGTTTTCCAATATGGTAGCTGCCAACCACATGTGGCTACTGAGCACTTGAAATATGTCTAGTGCAAATGGGGAACTGAAGTTTTAATTTAATTTAATCTACACTGAAATATATATGGCTAAATGTGGCTAGTGATTATGGTACTAGACAGTATGGCTTTAGAGTCATATAAAGGATATACGGATAAGGCAGACTGCGGACCCCAATCTCTGAGTATTTTAGGGGAGACAGAGGCAAGCAAGAATCTGTGGTGAACACAAGAGCCCATTTTAGCCCACAGTTTCTCTCTACTTTCATACCAAGGCTTCAACTTTCCCCTGATAATACCGGCAGTTCCGCCCTTCAGGGACTACAGCATTGTGCTTCTCATACATTTTCCTCACGTTGGAGAGCTGGCATCAGGCCCTGTGTGGATCCATCTCTCTTCATTCCCTCTAGTCGAGGCGTGGGACATTGAACTGTTGGCCAATCCTTTTCCAGGACTTATCCTGAGCCGAAACATCAGAGATTTATGACTTTCAGCCCCATGATCTGGGCCATGGAGCCAGGTATTTCCAACTCTTGTTTCTTATTTGTCCAACAAAAAAACAAAACAAAACAAAAACCAAACAAACTTGATTCTTTATCCTGAGTTGAAAAGTTCTGTTTGGAGTCACCTGCCTCTTATTCAGCCCTTTATTATTAGAGTCCTAGATCTGGTTTCAGCCTTATGCCCCCAGTTCACCTTCCTGATGAAAAATTCCAGACTTGGTGTCAGTGTCCAAGTATCACCAAAGCTGTCAAGAGAAGAGTATTGGATTCAGAATCAATAGATCTGGGTTCAAATTCTTGAATAATCACACGTCAGGTGTATGACTCTAGACAAACCATTTAACCCTCTCTGCTTTGTTTTCTCATCTCTAAAATGGAACCTTTCCTACCAAAGGCATAGGGTTGTCATGGGAGGTAAATGAGATGACAGATAAGTGCCTAACAGAGAATCTAGCACACATTTCAGTTCCTTTTTTGAGTTGGAGTCTCACTCTGTCACCCAGCCTGGAGTGCAGTGGCCGCTCCCGGCCACCGCAGGCTCGACCTGCTGGGCTTCGGCGATCCTTCTGCCTCAGCCTTCCAAGTGGCTGGAACTACAGGCGCGCACTACCATGCCCGGCTAACTTTTTTGATTTATTGTAGAGATGAGGTCTCGAACCCGCAGGCTCAGGCAATTCACTCACCTCGGTCTCCCAAAGTGTGGGATTACAGGCTGAGCCACCGAGCCCGGCCTCAGTTCTTGATAATTGTAAGTTGCGTCAAGGTTTATCTCACTCCACAGTTTCCTCCTTTTAGGTTCCGCATAGCAATTCTCTGTCTATAAAAAATTAAGATCCCCCTTCACCGTCTTGCCAGCAACTTCTATTTCTCCAGGTTAATAACTCTTAAAGTTGAAATAAAGTGCTGGA
>NW_007247303.1:67993-100107 GCF_000164805.1 Carlito syrichta | reverse complement strand
TTTTTTTTGAGTTGGAGTCTCACTGTCGCCCAGACTGGAGTGCAGTGGCCGCTCCCGGCCACCGCAGCCTCGACCTGCTGGGCTTCAGCGATCCTTCCGCCTCAGCCTTCCAAGTAGCCAGAATTACAGGCATGTGCTACCACGCCCAGCTGATTTTTTGATTTATTGTAGAGATGAGGTCTCGCTGCCCAGGCGGGTCTCGAACCCGCGGGCTCAGGCAATCCACTCACCTCAGCCTCCCAAAGGCGCGGGATTACAGGCTGAGCCACCGAGCCCGGCTGTTAATAACTCTTAAAGTTGAAATAAAGTGCTGGACTCTACCATTTTTTCGCTAGTGATCTCACCCTCCTGACTCAATGTCCCTTCATGCTCAGCTTGGATATCACAATCTTCCCCTGTAACATTTTTCTTGCAGACACTCTCAGCTTCCTTGTTCTACTCTGCATGGTATCAACATCAAATTCCCAACCATGGCAGAATACAACCACCTGTCTGCCTTTTCTTTATATATATGTTAGCAGTCGATTATTCTTGGAAAAAATTATCCTACTAGCCTCACTGATTTCACAAGAAATTCAGAGACTCAAACTTTAAATATCACTCAAACACTATCCAGCAACTCTCCTGTTTCCCCCTAAAAAGCTTGAGTTATCATTTTTTGAAATGACTATTCTGTAAATTGTCCTTTCTCCTCAATCTTCCATTACTCCTTCTCTCTAAAATATCACTCATTGCCTCATGTTTTGAGAAAACAGAAATCATCAGAAACAACTTCTTCATTTTCTCTCTAGTAAGTCCACGCAGTTTTGCATCTGGTTCCACAACTTCTATCTTCCTTTTGTTTATAATAGAATCATTATTTCTACTCCTGAGAGACTAACCCCTTTACTTGTCCATGTTGCATATAGACAAGTAAAAAGTTAGGATCCTCCCTTATTCAGGTACTTCATCTTTAATTATTTTCTTCATTCTTTCCCCTCTCTGCCAGGCCATTTCTATCACACAAAGACACTCTACTACCTCCCATCTTGAAAAATAATTCCTTAATCCCACATTCCTCTCTGGGCAATGCCACATTCCTTTATCAACTCTTAAAAAAGAAAACTTCTCAAAATGTTATATGCCATCACTTTATCCATTTTTAAAATTTCTAATTCACTTTTCAATTTAACTAAATTTGGCTTTGACCCTGACGTTGAAACTTCTTTAGTGATGATCACTAGCTATCCCTAACATTGCCAAAACCAATGGAGGTACCACTATTTTGTTCTTATTGACCTCTGAGCAAGCATTAGATGTAGGGACAATGACTTCTTTATTGAAATGCTCTCTTTTCCTTCTAAGTTACTAGACTCTCCTGGTTTTCCTCTGATTGCCTAGGCCATTGTTTTTCAGTCTTCCATCCTGATTCTTTTTCAGTTTTCCATCCTGGCTCTTCTTTTCCTTACCAAATGCCAGGACTTATTTCTAGGCTCTTCTCTCTCAGCTTTTTTCTACTAGGTACTTTCTATACAGTCTATATGCTGATCACACTCAAAATCTTCCAACTCTAGACTTTCTCTAACCTCTAGACTGGTATTTCTGCCCTTCCCCCCACCCCCCACCCAAGTCATCTCCATTTGGATGCCTAGCATATCCAGAAGAGCTCCTGTTGGGGACCTCACCTTACCAAGCCTTGTTATTGTTATTTCCCTTCTCAGGAAATGGTGACATGTACCCAGTTGCTCCAAACCTAAAAGTCACCCTTGATTCTTCACTTCACCTCACTCCATTCAATCCATCAGCAAGTCCTATGGCTCTACCTTTGAAGTACATATCAAAACCATTCTTCTCTTTCTGTCTAGTTTAAGCCGCTGTCGTCTTCATCTAAACTTTCACATGAGTATTCTGACTGGTTTCTCAAATTAATATCCCACACAGAAGCCAAAAGGTAAGTTATATCTCGTCACTACTTCATTTAACACCAAACAATGGCTTTCCATTATACTAAAGATAAAATCCAGACTCCTTGTCACGGACTGGGGGACTCTACCCGAATAGCTCTTGCTTACCTTCTAGCTTCCTCCTTTGTTTAAAAGTTTATTTTATTTAATTTATTTAAAGAGGCAGGATTTAATTCTTTAAATGGACAAAATAGTCAGTTCAATAAATAAATGATTTCCCACATATGTGACATGAAATTTAACATAGAGGAAGGTACCACTGGAGTTCAACATTTTCACAATTGTTTTTTATTTCAAAGATGTGGAGTGCAATTCAGGGTTAGGTATGCAAATGTTCATTATGCAGGTATCCTTGTTGATGAGGTGTGCTCCCCCTTCCCCAGGCAGACTTCCACTACTGCCAACCCCACTTCCCTGCCCCCTTCCCGACAGTTTCCCACTACCACCAATCATTCTCTTATTGTATTACAATAATTGCTCAAAGTCCACTTATGAGTGAGAACATGTGATACTCATTTCTTTGTTTCTGTGATAGATTATTCAGTATTATAGACTCTCCTGGCAGTTTCCCAATCCCTTTCCTATAGTACTATGATAATTGTTCAAAGTCTGCTCATGAGTGAGAACATGTGATACTCAGTTCTTTGTTTCTATGATAGATCACTTAGTATTACAGACTCTAAATCCATCCAGGTTTCTGCAAATTTCATGATTTTGTTCTTCTTGATGGCTGCATAATATTCCATTGTGTATATGTACCACATTAAAAAAATCCAGTCTTCCTTTGATGGGCGACACGGTTGGTTCCATGTTCTTGCTACTGTGAAAAATGTTGCGATAAACATACATGTGCAGGTATCTTTTTTATAGAGTGATTTGAGTTCTTCCAGGTATATTCCCAGTAGGAGGATTGCGGGATCGTATGGAGGGTTGATTTTTAGATCTTTTAGGAATCACCACACTGTTTTCCACAAAGACTGTACTAGTTTACACTCCCACCAACAGTGTAGAAGTGTTCCCTTTTTACTATATCCTCTCCAACAGACAAATAGGACTTAATAAAACTAAAAATCTCTGTACAGCAAAAGAAATAATCAACAGAATGAACAAAAAACCCGAGTGGTAGAAAATGTTTGCAAATTGTGCTTCAGACAAAGGACTAACATCCAGAATCTACAAGGAACTCAAACAACTCAGCATGAAGAAAACAACCTATCAAAAAGTGGGCAAAGGACATGAATAGGCACTTCTCAAAAGAAGACACACAAGTACAACGTACAGAGAAAAAATTCTAAACATTCTTAATCATCAGAGAAATGCAAATTAAAACCACAGTGAAATATCATCTTACACCAGTCAAAATGGCACAACAGATGTTGATAAAAGAGAGTGCTCATACATTCTTGGTAGAAATGTTCAATCTTTATGAAAACAGTATGGAGAATTATCAAAGAATTAAAACTAGAACTACCATTCTACCCAGCAACCCAACTGCTATGTATATACTCAAAGGAAAAGAAGTCATTATATAAAAAAGACAATTGCACTCGAATGTTCATTGTAGCACTATTCACAATAAGAAAATCATGGAACGAACCTAAGTGCCCTCAACAGTTGACTAGATAAAGAAAATGTGGTCTATATACACCATGGAATACTACACAGCCATAAAAATAATGAAATCATGTCCTTTGCAGCAACATGGATAGAGCTGGAGGCCATTATCCTAAGTGAACTAACTTAGAAACAAAAAACCAAGCACTGCATGTTCTCATTTATATGTGGGAGCTAAATGAACACAAAGATGAAAATAACAGGCACTGGGGATACCAAAGGGAGGGGTGAGAAGGAGAGGGGGAGCAGGTTCAAAACTACCTATTGGGTATAATGTTCACTATTTGGAGTGTGGGGACACCAGAAACCCAATCCTCAACAGTATGCAACATGCCCATGTAATAAATTTGCATGTGTGTCCCCAAATCTAAAATAAAAAAATCAAATAACAAAATAATAAAAAAGGAATTTCCTGCCAAGATCCTTCCACAAGAATTGCCCCCAGGGCACTGGGCATCTGTGTCACACCTGAACTCTTGCTATTGCTGTTGCCATCATGTGAGGGCATTTTCCATCGTCCTATGGCTTGGACTTAGTTTTTTAAAATTCAAAGTCCTCTGTTGGAGCACCCAGTTAGCCTGGCGCATGCACTTGTCTGCTAACTTTCAAGGTGGTACAGGAGAATATTTGCTTTTCATGTTTTCTGTAGTGGGAGGTCAGCCCTCCTTCCTACCATGACCCAAAGAATAGAGAAAAACTTCCAGATGGAAAGGGGCTCAGATGCTGAGTGTCCAAGGATGCAGCAAATGACAGCTACCAGGGAATAGTACCCCAAATATTACACCTGGAGCACTTCCTTCCACTTTAACCTTTCTGATAGCTGGGGCCAGGACTAGGGTGATTAGAGGAAGGTGCTGGGGTCCTACACAGAGGAAGGCACTTACTCTCATGTTGTGCAAATACCTTCTTAAATATCTCGCCTCACTCTGAACCCAGTCCTGTCGACTTCATCTTGGACTTCTTTTTTGTAGCATGTACCACACCTTTATTAACATTTGTTCAATGTCTGTCTCCATGCAGACTGTCATCTCCATGAAAGCAGAGATCACAGTTGATTTATTTGTACCTGTAACAAAATCTGGTATAAATTGGAATCCCACCAATATTAGCTGAACAATTGTCTGACTTAATGAGATATTATATATGTTTGGCTTAAAATAGACAGCAGAAATGGTCTCAAAGAAAAATTCCTTCTTTCAGGTTATGTAATCACATTGAAATAGTATTCCTGTTTGATATTTAATAACCAGAGAATGATACTAAAATACATACTGAAATTATAAGACAAGACACTTAACAGGGCTGGGTGGTAGTCACATACATCATTGTGATGGTCACTGGTCAATGTTCCCATTATCAATGAGTAGCCTGAAAGGTGTGCTTTTGTATATTGGGTGACAGAAATTTGAGGATTTCTCTATCCTTTTCTTTCACTGTCTGGTGTTCTTGTCTTAAAAGCAAGATTGTTATGTATTAATGAGATAACCCATATACATGTATTTAGTATTTTTAAAATGTTTTTGGCAGGGTGATGTGTTAAGAATTTAATGTAGCAATTACCTGATAATCCCCTTCCACTGCCCCCACCACCCATTTACTTGAGCAGATATCAACACGAGTGAAAAGATGATTTTTCTACCCTGTTTTTGGAAGGGAATTCAGAACTCTGTGTTCCAAATCTTGACCTTCCTTTTTTGCTGAGAAATTGAAAGTGTGTGTGTGTGTGTGTGTGTGTGTGTGTGTGTGTGTGTGTGTTTTAGGAGTTCCATGAAGACAATCCTTGCCTATTCCCTAAGTTTTGATAGGGAGGCCTAAGCACAAAGAGGGCAATTAAGTTGGATTGTCTCAGGAGAAGTGGGATGGGGAATTTTTGCTTCAAGGGCAAACTAGAGGATAGTAGGAAAGCCATGACATCTGGGGGTGCTGAATCTCCCCAGAGCAGGGAGAGAAGATAGGGTTTGATTCCAAGGGTGTTTGATAAAACACTCCAAGGTAGCAGGTACTGAATGGGGTTGCCTATGTGGGGAGCAACCACTGTGGAGACAGCCACTGTGACTGTGGCCCTGGGAGCAGCAGCAAAGGACTTGATGGCTTGGACCATGTGTGATGCAGACAGTCACGATGAAGAGAAGTTCTCCAAATGTCCAGAGTTGCCTAACAAACAGCCAGCATCAGCAACATCCTGACGATGAGGAGCAAGGGAAATATAGATAATCATCATGGAAGAAAGACTAGGTCTTCCCCTACTTCCCAGAGCTGTGGGGTCCTAGTGGAATTAAGTGGAGGATGGCATGGAATAATAATAATAACTGACTCTGGGCATCTCACTAGTTTTGGCAAGTAGTGATTGGGAGCTGGACTTAAATACATAAATACAGCATTTTACAAGGCTTCACTGTGGTGGGGCATTCATAGCTGGTATGTCACTATTAACATTTTAATGAATTATGGGAGAAATACTCTCACCGACATCTATTTCTTTCACAGAACACTGCTTGCAACAGGACACAGTTGGGGACATACTGACAGAGGATTTCTCTGGACTCTATCATAGCCTCGCCCCACTTGTATGCCAACTTGGCCCTCATATGATCTTTCTCTGAGCCACCTGCCATCACGTGGACATGCTTCCCACCTCACTAGGAGAGTGAGAGATGGTGTGAATGCATGGAAGAGAAAGAGGTTCACAAAAGGTTGTGATTTTAAGTTTCTCATTTCCTTTACCATCTTGTCATAATATTAACCTAGCAGGCTATTGGGAGGAGAAAATGAGATCAGATAAAAGTCCCTGGCCTGTGTGGGACTCTCCCTGGGAACTTAATAACAGCTAGTTCCCTCCTCTCCCCACTGTGAGATCAGGCTGCAGGAAGTGGGTGGCCTTCCAAAGGCCTAAAATGCAACTGCACAGGTTTGTGGGAGTGGGTGGGCCGGTCTTTAGAACTGGCCAGGCCAGGCTGTACTTGTGTGGGAAGCATAAAAAAGATGGAGGCTACGGTCCGTTCTGGCCTTGGCAGTTCCCAGGAGATGTTAGGCAGCAATCCCAGGCCAAGTTGGCTCTCTGCCTAAGGCTCCCTTATCTCTCGGCCTCTTCTTCCCCAGTGGCTTCTGCCTGCTGGCCGCGACGCTCCCCACCCTCCCTTCAGCCACTTCCCTTAGCCTTGGCCTAGATCTCTGAGCTTAACAGAAGAATCACCACGCAACGGTCGTGTTCCCACAGTCACGGAATGTAGAGGCCTGAGGGGAACAAAGGAGCCGAGCTGGACGGTGCACTAGGCTATGGCATCTGAAGATCTGAGAACACAGGTACTAAAAATACATACTCATGCACCAATTATGTATATACACGCAAACTACATACAAGTATAAACATATGTACACATATGTATTCAAGCGTTTATACATGAAATGCATATATCACATACAAGACACACATAAAATACACACAATTTACACATAGACACATATTTACATATAAACAAAATACAATACAAATATAAACCCAGAAGCCCAAATGAAAAATGCTCTGTAGCAATTAAATCATCGTTTTCAATTTCTCTTTGTGTTAGTCAAGGCTGACTTTTTTCTGAGTTATCACAGTGCTCACTGGGCAGTCCTGTGCAAACAGAGATTCATAGGGGGCTTATGAAAGATTGAAAACAGCTATAGTGAGGAAGGGAACTTCTGAATAGTACAATAATAGTAGTTTTTTTTTTTTTTTTGTGAGTTAGAGTCTCATTCTGTTGCCCTGGCTGGAGTGCAGTGGCACGCTTATGGCTACCCCAGCATCAACCTGCTGGGCTCCAGGGATTCTTCTGCCTCAACCTTCCAAGTAGCCGGAACTACAGGTGCGTGCTACCATGCCCGGCTAATTTTTGATTTATTGTAGAGTCGAGGTCTTGCCAAGTTGCCCGGGCTGGTCTTGAACCCGTGGGCTCAGGCAATCCATTCATCTCGGCCTCCCAAAGTGATGGGATTATAGGTTGAGTCACCGAGCCCGGCCAATAAAAGTAGATATTTATTTATTTACTTATTTTGAGTTGGAGTCTCACTCTGTCGCCCAGACTGGAGTGCAGTGGCCGCTCCCAGCCACCGCAGCCTCGACCTGCTGGGCTCCAGCGATCCTTCCGCCTCAGCCTTCCGAGTAGCTGGAACTACAGGCGTGCGCTACCATGCCCGGCTAATTTTTGATTTATTGTAGAGATGAGGTCTCACCAAGTTGTCCAGGTGGGTCTCGAACCCACGGGCTCAGGCAATTCACTCACCTCAGCCTCCCAAAGTGCTGGGATTACAGATATTTATATTGCAGTCATTAAGCATCAGAGATTATTCCAAGTGTTTTATGTATATTCATTTGTTCAATCCTCACATCAGTCCTGTAAAGTATCATCACTCCCATTTATAGCCAAGGAAACTTAGGTCCAGAGAGGTTAAGTAACTTTTACAAGAGAACACAGTCAGGAGACTGACTTCAGAATTAGGTTTACAACACTCAACTAAGTCATCTCATTCACTACTGAGTCCAGCACATGTTGAATGACATGCTCAAGGACACATGGTAAGTTGCTCAGTCTTGGACCAAATGGAAGCCAGGTAGGTTCATCACACTGACAGACCGCGCCCCCACACTGCCTCATCCTAGGCAGTGACCTTAAACACCACGAAGTTACAGTGCTGCCCAGCGGAATTCAAAACAAAACAACACTGAACTCAAATCAAATTTTGCTCCTGTAAAAGATGAAAAACATTCCTGTATGAAATCAAAGGAGTTCTTTAGATCTTCCAGTTTTATTTTTGCCCCCTGCCTTGGCAATGCCCTGAGCAAATGCTCAGTCTTCCTTCCTATTCAGCCCTGTTCACAGATCTCCTCTTCAGCTCTCTGTCCAGTGGTTCTCTGCGATCCTTCAGTGTCTTCTCTAGACTTTGTCCATTTTCTACGAGCCCCAACACCCCACCCAGGGGAGGAACTCGGCTTCACGTTCACTAAGACAGTAGAGGCCAAACCCGCTAAAGGCCTCCTCCCTCACCTCAGAAAAAGGAAAGCGAAACTCAAAAGTATTGAGAGCTTGCTACCTGCCACGCACTGTGTTAAACACTGGTTAGGCACTTTTTATCACCTAAGGGTCACAGCATGCCATAAGCGACATATTACTATCATCCCAAACTTGGTTGAACAAGTTGCCTGTTGTCACTGCATCACTTAGGGTTCTTGCAAAGGAATTTATTTGGCTATTTGAAAGTTCAGAGAATTCCCAGAGCCGGGCTTAGAAAATGGGTAGAAACCAAGGAGGTGTGGTAGGTAGAGCTAGAGTGAAAACTACCCTATAGATACAGTCCAGCGAGGACACAGCTACCACCAACCCCTTTGTGGGACCCTGACTCATGCCCATTTGCCCTGCTTTTCCATTGCTCCTGGACAATGGGCACTGGGGGCTTCTTTGCGCAGATGAATTCTCCACTGCTCCAGCTTCCTGGAATCATGAGCACCTGATTCAAAGAATAGGATGGAATCATCTGATTGGCTGAGCCTAGGTCATGCGCTCACATCTTAGCTGCGAGGAGGCAGGAAAACAAGCATTTGTACTTTTCTCAGTCTTACGGTGGGAGGCAGCACTGCCCTCTCCAAGACTCATGCGGTGGGGGATTTCTCCCAGATGGAAAATGGGTGCAGATGCAGACAGACAAAACACAAAACAAAGCCAATGAAACCAAATGGAACACAACGGTTAAATATCTACAGCAGTTACACAGGTAGCAAGTAGCATAAGCTGGATTTGAATTCAGGTCTGTTTGAAGGCTTAAAGACAATGCTATGTAGTTGTTCTATAAAATCCCTCTCCTTTCAAAAGAGGAAATCTCCCTCTATTGAAGTCCAAGGTTTTTGGTTAAGTATTTGACTCCGCCCCTTTTTTCCTTTGGATTTTTCTCCATCAACAACTTCACTCTTTTTTGTGTGTTTTCAAAATCTCGGATTATACAGTGTTTCCCCTCAGCTTGAAAAATGCTCAGGTCTGCATATCGTTGCAAACTCATTTCTTCAGGACCTTCTCCTTGGTCTGGGCCCTGTTGGAGAGGTTCCTGGGTTTGAATTCTGATCCCTCTGTGACCCTGGTTCAGTCATTTCACCTCTCTGAGTTACAGTTTCCTCCTTGTGAGAATTAAACCCAGAAGATGCTCAATACACAGTTGATGATGTTACTATAAACATCAGTTCCATTGGGGCTGGGAGTGGAAATGGGCAGTGACTAAAAATGAGTTGGAAGGATATTTCTGAGGTGACAGAAATGTTCTAAGATTAGATTGTGGCTGTAGTAGCACAACTCTGTAAATTTACTAAAAATTATTTAACTGCACACTTGATGAGTAGAATTTATGGTATGTAAATTACACTTCAGTAAAGCTTTTATTAAAAAAATAGGCTGAGCTCGGTGGCTCAGCCTGTAATCCCAGCACTTTGGGAGGCCGAGGCGAGTGGATTGCCTGAGCCTGCCAGCTTGTGACCAGCCCGGGCAACTTGGTGAGACCTCGTCTCTACAATAAAATAAAAAATAGTCGGGTGTGGTAGCGCCCGTCTGTAGTTCTGGGCTACTTGGAGGGCTGAGGTGGAAGGATCGCTGGAAACCAGAAGGTCGACGCTGGGGTGGCTGTGAGCACGTGTGCCACGGCACTGCAGCCTGGGCAAAGGAGTGAGACTCCAACTCAAAAAAAAAAAATGAAATCTACATCCCACAATTCCCCTACTGGGAATATATCTGGAGGAACTCAAATCACGACAGAGTGAGACTCCAGCTCAAAAAAAGAAAAGAAAAAAGAAAAAGATACCTGCACACGCATGTTTACTGCAACATTGTTCACAATAACAGAAACATGGAACCAGCCATGCTCCCCATCGAAAGAGAACTGGATTAAAAAATGTGGTACATATACACAATGGAATATTGCGCAGTCATAAAGAAGGACAAAATTATGAACTTCACAGCAACTTGGATGGACTTCGAGTCTATAATTCTGAGCGATCTATCACAGAAACAAAGAAGTAAGTATCACGTGTTCTCACTCATAAGTGGACCTTGAACAATTATTGTAATACTATAAGAAAATGTCAGCAGTGGGAAATTGCTGGGGGAGTGGAGGCCAGGATTGGCAGTAGTGGGATTCTGCCATGGGAGAGGAGGCACACCTCATCAACAAGTGTGCCTGCATAATGAACATTTGTATACTTAACTCTGAATTGTGCCCCACATCTTTAAAATAAACAAAAAAAAATGAAGGCTACAAACAGATGTTTCTCTGATCTCACTCCCACTTTCTCACTCCAGAGACTCCTCAAATTCTTCCAGGCAAGAATTACTAGAGGCTTCCTTCCAACTTGCCTCCTCACTTAGCTGCATCTCCTGCTGTTCCAAGTATGAAGACATAATTGACGACAGTCACTGTCAGAAGCATTGTATTTGAGAACCAGCTAGCCCTGGGTTCAGATCGGTCTTGAACTCCCCCATCCCATATGATTACTTGGGCAAAGTGTTCATCCTTCTGAATTTTAGTTTCCTCAATGGGGGAAACTTCTTCTGGTTGCTGTAAGCTTGAAATGAGAGAATACCTGTGAAATACCTGTCGCTGGACTTAGCCGAGAGTTAGTGCTCACTGGCTGAGTTCTATGGCTACTTCCACAGCTTGCCAGAAAGGGTCTTCTGGGCTCCCAGCCTTCAGTGATGTTTGTGCTCTCTCAGTTACAATGCAGGTCTTGTCATTTCTCCCGGGAAATTGTAACAGCTTCCTTACTCATCTTCCCCCCTTGCCTCTGCCCTGGCAATTATCTTCATTGTGGGCTGTCAGAGTGATTTTTCCTAGGCTAAAAAGAAAGAAAAATAAAAAGGAAAAAATCTGACCAAGTCATCCGGGTTTTCTCTGAGAGTTTACAGGTGGATTCCAAAGCCCCGAGGATGACCCTGAAAGCCTCTCACAGGTTGACTTGGGTGTGTGGCCTCTCTTCCTTCCGGGCCTCCCTGTGTCTTAGACGCTCACGGCTGCAGCTGACTCCTGTTCATTTTCCTGACCTTCCTGCAGAGAAATTTGTTTCCTCTCCCGCATTCATCTCCCCACCCAAGAAGCCCCAGAGCAGGTCCGCTCACCTAACTGAGTCTCAGTTTAGTCCTATGTGACGTTCACTTCTCAGGATTGTCCTGAGGATAATAATAATGATAAATATAATGATAACCATAATAAAAGTGATTGAAACAACAGTAATAGTTAATTATTATTCAGCACTTACTATGCGTCAAGTACTTTACTAAGCAATTTACAGAGGGTATCCTATTTAATTAAATTAGAATTATGATTTGTATTTATCATAGGAAGCTCAGAAAATTTTACCTACTCAAGGTTAACAGGTAGCAAGAGTCAGGGCTAACACTCAGACCCAAATCTGTATGAAACCAAGCCTATTCTCTCAGCCTAGTATACAGTAGGTGCCCAATGAATTATCTTCTTTCTCTGTCCTTCATAGTCTCTTGTTTAAGCTCTGTCTGTGGCCAGTTCTTATCCATTTTCTGTAAGAGATGGTCGCAGGGGCACTGCCTGCATGCTTTCTCTGCACTCCAGAAGGACTTGGGTTTCCTCCCCATTAGATCACTTCTCATAGCCATACTCCATGGATAAGTTATTAATATTTATTGTTTATAATTTTTTGTGAAACACAACAGTTTAATATCTACAGTAGTCACACAGGTAGCAAGTAGCATAAGCAGGATTTGAATTCAGGTCTGTTTGAAGGCTTGAGGGCACTGCTATGTAGTAACATTTATTATTAAATTTATACATACTTATTGACTATTATTTACTATTTAATGCCAGGTATGTCAGTGCTAGGTTTCTCCTTAGTAAGACAGCACCTGAATTTTAGCTCTGAATGATTGCCCAGAATAAAGAAAACATGTCTTGCCTCTCCTACAGGTAGGTGTGGGGGTCTGAATGAGCGCTGGCCGGTGGGTGGAAGTGGAAGGGAGGTGTACAACTTCTGAGTGGTGTCCTTCACAGGAAGGGGACCATGCCTCACTTCCTTCTGTCTGCCCTCTCTGATGGCTAGATGTTTACTTGACAGTGGGAACGGAGCAGCCCATGGATCACCATGTGAAGCTGACTGGCAAGGATGGGAGCATCAAGCCAGAAGGAACCAAACTCCCTGCTGGACAGTGAAGCTGCTATACTTAACTGCTTACCCAGATTTTTACATAAAAAAGAAATCAATGTCTGTCTTCTGGAGTCATTGTTGTTTGGAGAGCTATCTACTGGATTAATATCTTAATACGGCAGGTGATGTTATGGGTACTGGGATTACAAGCCAAGTTTTTGACATTCTAAATGGAGAGACAACTATTAAACACAGAAAATAAACTTAAAAAAGCACAGACAAATTTATGAAGGTTACAAAACAAGTTATTACAATCCAGAGTGACTTTGAGTCAGAGTATAGTTACTCTGTCATCATAGACAGAATGATGAGCAGGGACCATCCTTGAGACAATCTGAAGGAAGAGCTTCACAGGAAGAACAAATGACAATGGCTATGGCCCTGGAGTGGGAACGAGATTGGCAAGTTCAAAGTTCAGAAATACATACATGTGTGCATCCCTCTGATAGAAAGCTGAGAATAAGCAATTCTTAAGTGGAATGTTTCTTGACAAGCATCTGTGTGTTAATTAATTCCTTTGTGGGTCTCAAAAGGCAAAATGGTTCTAATCTGCCTGTCTTCTTACTGTCACAGGTGTTGGCCAGTTTCCCAAAGTCTCATCTTGTGCTTTGCAGAGATATCTGCTACATGCTGTCCTTTGGCCCCACTGACCTCACATAACCCCCCTTCTGTTCTAATCCTCTGCCCACGGTCCTGCCGATAAAAGTGAGGTTCACCCCTGCCGCAGGGAACTCTCTCTCCATCCCCTACAGCTCACTCCGTCTCCTTCCCTCAGATCCTAGCAGCCATGAAGCTTCTATACCTGCTTCTGGCCATCTTTCTTGCCATGGAACCAGTGATGTCAGGTAATGTGGGCCTGTTTCAGGGGTCTTGGGTTCTGGTCTTGGGCTCCTCCTCCTTCCCTCTCCTCTCACTGTGGGCAGCATCTAAGTCTTTTTTCCTTCCTTGCACTTTTGGAATGTTTTTTTCAGGATCATCTCAACTTAATGTCTCTCTGTGATTCTTTTTTTTGTCTAGGTGGGGAATATTAGGATGAGCGAGGCTTCCCTGATGGGCTGGAGGTGGGGTTGCAGAGGGGACAGGATTTAGGGTTGAGTGGAACTGGTACTGGGGGTTCAGCTGGGGCTTGAGTTGAGGCTGGGAGTCTGTGCTGGTTGGTGCAAGGTGCTTGAGCTCAGCTTGGTGATGGGTTGTGACTGAGTATTGAGGTTGGGAGTGTGATTAGATTAAGGTTTAGCTTGGAGTGGGGGCTCAGGGGACATTTGGTTGGGTAAAGCTGGGAGTTCTAGTTCAGGCTGGCCTGAGTTTTGAGTTTGAAGGTGAATATGGGATCAAGGAGAATTGGAGATTGGGCTGTGGCTGGAGCTGAGGTTTGTTGGGCTTACGTTAGACAGGGCCAGGCTGGGGCTGTGTAATGTGAGTGAATCCCCATCATTCCCTGATGTTACAGGTGCTCATGTGCTTTTCCTATTATTCCAAAGCTCTGCTAGGTGGGACATTCACTGTCTTTAGCAGATCTCAAAATAAGAAGTAGGAAGTTGAGGGATGGGAAGACAGAAGGTGGAGAGTCTACAAAAAGGCTCTCCTGAAAACTTTGGCGTTCTCTCTGGGAATTGTGTCAGTTCTCTCCCCTCCTAAGGCCTCTTCTTTCCTTTTCTGGGACTAACATCACTTACTCAAACTGCTCTGTTCCCTCCTTATCTGTCCCCCCTGTTCTCTGTCTGCCTCCTGCCGCCTCTTGTCTCTCCACTTGAAAGATACTAACATCTGCTTAATGATTGTTCCCGTACCCCCAAATAGAATGTTGGATGAATGGACGCTGCCGGTTGGTGTGCAAAAATGATGAAGACAGCATCTCGCGTTGCCAAAATCGTAAACGGTGCTGTGTCCCTAGTCGTTATTTAACAATCCAACCAGTAACAATTGATGGAATCCTTGACTGGACCACTCCCCAGATGCCCACAACAGTCAGAAAAAAGAAGAAGAAAAATAGATATCGTGGATAGAAATGACTTTGTTTTAGGTTCCTTAGTATCCACATTTCATTAAAACTCACAAATGTGTTTCTTGTGTCTCTCAATGATAAGGAATGATACTCCAAACATATTGAGGGTGGGGAGATTGTAGGTGGAGTTAGGAGGTAGTAGCAGGAGATCACTAGGGCTGGGTCACAGCCGTGGGATAATGATTGCTCCCACTGGTGGATGGCTTCCTATCCACCAGTCCCAGGAGAAGCTACTGAGTCAGGAGTGGACGAAGGAGAAAGCGGAGGGGGCATAGAGACTAAAGGCACAGCAGATTCCTAGGAAGTGGGAAAATACTTGGGCTAGGAGAGTTGGTTCATCTTGGTATTAAGTGGGCTGAGGGTGGATGGGGCTGAGTAGATCCTTGGGCTTCTGGGGAAGTCAGCTGACATGCCTGGTGCTCAAGAAGTCCCAGAGATCAGAAGACTTCTAAGTACTAAAAAATGATAAAGCATATGCATTTCCTCGTTTATATTTGATTTGCTCATTATTTGTTTTGTACCTTCTTTATTTTTATTTTAAAGATATGGGGTACAGTTCGGGATTAGGTGTACAAATGGTCATTGTACAGGTAAAGTTTGGGCCTCCCCTTGGTCCCCACTTCACCTGGTTTGAAATTGAGTACCCTTATTGATGTTATGTGCTACCCCCTCCCCTGGCAGTATCCCACTACTGCCAATTCCTTTCTTATAGTATTATGATCTTTGTACACTCCTTCATTGACTCATTGATTCGTGTTCACCTCAGCTCTGTCACTTACCACCAGCAGACTCTGCACATAAACATCTCAGAGCTTCATCTTCCTCCTCTGTAAGATTAGAATCTATCTCAGGATTACAGTAAGAATGAAGGGACAGTAAGCTCTCAATAAATGTTAGTGGCTGCTATTCTTCATTGGTTTATTCAAGTATTTGTCGAGTATGTGCTGTGTGCCTTCCAACTGTGTGAGGTTCTGAAAAGACAGAAGCCTGTCTCATTTGAACTGATAATTTAGCCTGGGAGAAAATTAACTCATGGGGAATATTTAAGAATCCTGACTGGGCATCTAGAGGGCCTGGGTGTCTTTCCCAAGCTTCATTATCTCAGTTCCTATTCTCTGGGACCCATTTATCCAACATGGTTATTCACCCCTGGATTCTGCCAAGAGAACCTTTGTGCCTACTTGGGCTGCATGGGCCTTTCCCCAAGGTCTACCACTGGAGGGTGGGGCCCACCGAATATGCACCCCTGGTAGAAGAAGCACCAAGAGACACTCTTGCTTGCAGGAGCTGAGGGCAGGACTGGGGATGGGTGAGAAGAGAAGTGAGCTGCAGACTGGGATGGCTCTCTTGGAGTGCCATGCTCCTGACTTGAGCTCAGAGGAATCTGAGAATTATAAATTCGAGCCTGACCTGTCAGGCCATTATGAAGGGCTACCTTGTAAAAGGGAATAGAATATATTTCATTCATCCCTTTGTCAGCTTGATCCATGGCTTTTATGGACATATGACATGATATAGTGGCATTCATTTGCATTCTTTTTCAGGATTCAAAAATGTTCGAATTGTGCCTGGTATTTGGATCCTGCTCTCAACCCATTTCTTTTTTAAAAAAAATTATTATTTTAAATTCACACATAACAGTCGTACATATTCATGGGGTTTAGTGTGCTTTTTCAATACATGTATACAATGTGTAATGATCAAATCAGGGTAATTAGCATATTCATCATACAGTTATTATTTATTCAAAACCTTATTTTCTAGTGATTTGGGAACGTACAATAGATTATCATTAACCACAGTCACCCTACAGTGCTACAGAACACTGGAACTCATTTTTTCTATCTAGCTGGAATTTTGTATCTGTTAACCAACCTCTGTCCAGTCTCTCCCCTCTTATCCTTCCCAGCCTCGAAGAACTATAATTCTACTCTCTATTTCTATGAGATTAATTTTTTATCTTCCACATTTAAATGAGAACATGTGTTATTTGACTTTTTTGTGCCTGGTTTATTTCATTTAGTATAATGTCCTCTAGGCTCATTCACGTTGCCATGAATAACAAGATTTTATTCTTTTTTTTAATGGATGAATAGTATTCCATTATGTGTGCATATATATATTATACATATATATATATGCCACATGTTAAAAAATTTTTATTTTAAAGATGTGGGGTGCGATTCAGGGTTAGGTATACAAATGGTCATTGTACAGGTAAAATTTGGGCCTTACTTTGATCCCCATGTCACCTGGTTTGAGATCAGGTACCCTTATGGATGAAGTATACCCCTCCCCACTTCCTCCTCTGGCAGTTTCCCAATCCCTTCTTATAGTACTATGATAATTGTTCAGGGTCTGCTTATAAATAAGAACATGTGGTACTCATTTCTTTGTTTCTGTGATAGATCACCGAGTATTACAAACTCTAAATCCATCAAAGTTGCTGTGAGGGTTATAATTTTGTCCTTCTTTATGACTGTGTAATGTTCTATCATGTATATGTACCACATTTAATCCAGTCTATTTTCGATGGGCAGCATAGTTGGTTCCATGTTTTTGTTACTGTGAATATAGTTTTATGCCATATTTTAAAATTTGTTTATTTATTGAGGGATGTTTAGGTTCATAACCCATTTCTAAGTTCTTTTTAGAGGTAGCGTTTGGAGACTGTTTTCACAGTCTTGATGCTGGTCTGTGAGCTGGCAACACAGACAAGAGCTCCCTGTGCCCCAGACCTCGAGTGAGCTTCTCAAGATGCTTCCTCACTGGCCTCCCTGCCCCCAGGTGTTCTGTGCATTGGTCTCTAGTATCAGAGGGATTCTTTCAGGGAAATTCAGGTGGCCATGACACTTTTCTGCATAGATACCTTCCTTTGATCTTCACTGCCCAGAGTCTGGGCATTCGAGGCCTTCACATGGTGGCCCAGCCGCATCTCCCATGATTGTCCTTCCCAGACCTTCTCTTTAGCCAACCTCTCCTGTCCCTCAGATTGCCTTTGTTGGTGGTTCCCCTTCAGCTTTGTCTCCAATATCCATTACATCATTGTAATGAACTCCTACTCATCCTTCAAAGCCTGGTTGATGCCTCCACCCATGGAAGCCTTCACATAAACTTTGTCTCACTATTCTTAATAATTATCATAGCTATAATAATAGTTCTCATTGACATTTACTATATGTCAGGTACTGGGCGTGGTGTTTATAGACCCCAAATCATTCTATTCTCACAATAATCCTCTTTTCATATCTATCTTATGAATGAGGGAACCGAGGTCCAGAGAGGTGATACAATTAGCCAAGATCACACAGTATTAAGATAGAGCAGAGATTTTAACTGAGTTATTTTCTTGCCCTTTATTTTTTGTCTTGTTTCTTTAATATGGAGTATGTACTAAACTGCCACTGAGTAAATAATAGACATTTGATTATTACTTGAGTCTGAATATTCTACAAAAAAGGAAATAATTCTCAGGGAAGCCCAAAATGAGGCCTGAGCAGAGATCTGGAGTAGAGAAAGGCTTTCTAAGTTGAAACAAGAGTGAGACTTGAGCTGAGGTCACTCCTCACCTCCTTTAGACTTCCTTCAGACTTCCTTCAGTCTCCATCTAGTGAAATCTTGCACAGCAGTTTGTTGACTTGTATTCCTGGGATTTAAGGCAGAAGCATTTCAATTTTATTTTTGAAATTTATGGTAAC
Source organism: Carlito syrichta (assembly GCF_000164805.1). NCBI lineage: Eukaryota > Metazoa > Chordata > Mammalia > Primates > Tarsiidae > Carlito > Carlito syrichta. Next base: position 81,660 of record NW_007247303.1, on the reverse strand, counting down.
AATGTCTAAATTCAATTGGGATGATGTCTTCTGTTGTCTATATTTTTTAAAAGTAGAAGGCAAAGAGAATTGACTCAGAGTAGGTTAAAAAAATAAAGAAAAAATAATAGTAATTATTGTTATTTTGCCACCTACAGCGCCGACAGATTCTCATGAAATGTGAATAGTAGAGAAACTCAAAGTCTGAACATTAGGGAAACTTTTTTTTTTTTTAAAAACATTCATGTTGAAAATCTGTAGTCCATATATTTGGGGAGTATGATGCCAGAGAGGAGGAATCTCTACCGACCCTGGTTAGCACAGTGTAGAACAGAGGATGCTTTTCTCCAAATTCCAATTTTCAAATTGTCTAAACTTAATAATTTATACTGCCGTTATTACTGACCTCCTCAATTTCACTGTTATTTACTTTTCACATGTCGTATCTATTACTTTTTCCTTTTGATTCTTAGACCTTCATACAAGAAAATTTTTCTTTCCTTTTGCAATTTACTCTTAAGAAACTCCTGTTGGTAATCAAATCACTCAGAAGGTTTAATTTTGAAAATATTTAAATTTATGTTTATCTAGTAAATACATTTTAGCCAAGTATGCAATTCTAGCTTGAACAAAATTTCCCTCAGCACTCAATACTTATTTCTGTTTACTGGCTTTTTACAGGCAGTGTGTTAGGGTATGGACAGGGTGAGGGTGGAGAGAGGGAGAGGGGAGCCGCAGCGGAGAGGGGCAGCTCCGCCAGGGCCGGCAAGTCGGAGCTGCTGCGCTGGGAGCCCAGAGATCCGAGTAGATTGCAAAGACTCGCAACACACAGAGGTGAGAGAAGAAAAGATTTATTTAAGAAAAGTTCAACCCCCACAGACAGGGAGTGGGCCTACACTCTAGATGAGCGTGGCCTCATAGCCCCCCAGAGTCCTGGCTCAAATCCTTTTCTTGGAGATGTTGCACGTGACTGCCGGGACTTCCTTATCGACCACCTGTGGAAGTCTTGGAGAACCTGTGACACAGAGACCCATTACTGTCCGCCCACATCATCATAGCCCTTAGAGAAGGGCATGACAAGGATTCTAATGCTCCTGCACCTCCCCAAATGACATTCCTTAGAGCTAGTGGAGGGTGCACCTCGCCTTATCTCCTATGCATCCCCAGTGGGTAGCTTCAGGGAATCCTTGGCTTCCCTGTAGATAGGGTCCATTCTACTGGAAAATTGAATCCCCACCTGCTCCCCCTCTGAGTGGTCATAACTTTTGTAATTACAAGTTTCATGACTTTTACAATGACTTTGCCCAGTGCATGATGTCTTAGGCCTTGTAAATTCCCTTTACTCTAGGAAAGCTTGATTACCACTATGAGATACCTCAGACACCTGAAAGTCTGATTCTGAAAAGACAGTCAGTAAAGTCAATTTTACCTAAAGTGTGCATTTCTCCAAAAGCATAGCTTCTACTTTCTCATCATTGTGTCAGGATTTAAGAATAAGATGAAAATGGCTTCCCACTCTCAGTCTGTCCTTTCACAGTGTAGATTTTGATCTACTCTTTGTAAGTTACCTCTCTTTCTCCAAACTGAATTCTGATTGCCACTGTTAAGAAGCTATGACATGAGTCATGTTATTGTGTAATCATTTGAGACATTGTCCTCTTATTACAGCCTGATCCAACAAATAGTCTGCTATCCCTTGTGGCCAATTAAAACACAAGAAGCAGAGACTAGGGGCAAAGGGAGTGCTTAATTTCTATAAACAAGTTATAGGGAGAAGGGCTGGCATCATGGCCAAAAAGTCCATTCCAAGCAACACAGATTCATTCCAGTATTTATACCCAAAATTCATAGCCTGAGGCCTGAGTTTGAAGCCCATGTACAAATTCAGCATCACTCAAGTTTTACAGGAACAATTTTTGATACATAACTACTGATGTGACACAAAGTTTCCTGGTCATGTTGGCATCTTAGATAACATTTTGCAATTTACAATTTTTTAAACAGTTTTTTAGAGGATGGGACAGACAATTGCAATATTTGGACGGAAGGGAAAAACATAATTGTAACTATATGGTACTCCCAGAGCCCTGGTCTATAATAGTTCAATGTCCTTGTATTTACAGATGAAGGGGAGGTGGGCAGTGCCCATTCCAAGCTTTCAGACACACTTCTGTCAACCTTGGTCCACTCTCCTAATCATTAGGTGGTCTGACTTGCCAGCTATTTCTTTTTCAGCACCAGCAATGACTTCCTAGATAAGAGTAGCCAGTTGGGAAAGGCCATGCTGTGGTGGGGGTGGGGGTGGGAGAGGAGATAGGAAAAATGTCCACTCTTGAATCTAAGCGGCTACGTTTAGCGCAACTCAGTTACAAAAGAATACAAGTTTTCAAGACTTTTCTAAATGACTGTTCTAATATAACTAAAATGGCCTCTTTTCAGTCTATAACACCATTTCTACCAACTTCCCAAATGCTCGTATATTAGGTGGAAATCCTTAGGGGCTGAGACAACATCTTATTTACATCTGTGTATCTGGTGCTAAGCCCAGCGCTTGGCAGCATGGATGCCATTTATGTTTCTTGATTAGATGAATAGATGAATAATGGATTCACAAATGAAAACACAAATGAGTTTGATGGAGGTACTAATGACTGACTACAGGTTCTAGGAGTCTGGATGGGATCCTTCCTGGGCCAGGGGAAGCCCAGAATTACTGTGTTAGGTATACTTAGTCCTGGACGGCTGTGTTAGCAAATACGCAGAGGAGATCTCTGGTTTTGCTCAAGTTGCTTCTTAATGTTACTCAGTTAGTTTACTTTTATTTATTTTTAAAATTTTTTTGAGAAAGCAGGATTTATTGAGAGGACAGAAATCTCCCACAGTGCGAGGGGACCCGAAGGGACTGCCCCAGTTAGTTTTCTTTTAAAATATACAGACCTAGTCTGGGCCACAAAGAGAGATCCTGTTTCTACAAAATAATTTAAAAAAGCCAGACATCGTGGTGCATGCTTATAGTCTTAGCTACTGAGGAGACTGAGGCAGGAGGATCACTTGAGCCCAGGAGAAGTTTGAGGCTACAGTGGGTTATGAGTAGGCTACTTGCACTCCAGCCTGGACAACAGAGAGAGTTCCCATCTGTAAAAACAACAATGACAACAAACAAAAAAAAAACTACGCAGACTTACTGTGTTGGAAGTGGTCTGGGTAACGTCTAAGGATTCCCCATACTTGAGGCTCAGTGTTAAGTTCTCTACACACAGCCATTCATGCTCCACCAAACTCACTCATTATGAATCATTACCTATTCCCTCTGTCAATGACATTTATCAAGAACCTCCTCTGTGCTTAACACTGGGTATGCAGAGACAACCCTGGGGAGTGATAGAACATTAGACTGAGGAAAGTGTCCAGATGTCAACATCGAGCTATGGAAAGTTTTCAGAGGACATTTATCCCCATATCTGAAGCTCTGAACTTGGAGTTTAGGCATGTGAACTTTTGAAAATTCCGTTGGGTTAAGGCACACACTTCTCCTGTCACACTTCCTCCATTCTTAGCAGTCCTCAAATTGTGAGACTCTCAGGCAAACTTTCTCTGTTTTCCCTTTTCACAGATGGGGAAACGGGCTCAAGGGGGAGACGGGATCTGTGCTCATAAGTGGAGTTGAGACAATGCTGGGATTCGTAAGCAGGTCTTCTCTGACTTCTGGTGAAAGGGTTGAGGGAACACAGAAGATGACATTAAACAGATGTGGATGATACTATGAGTGGGGACGCAGAGTGACACAGAGCCAACAGACAGGTGACTGTTAGGAGCAGCAAAGTGCCTGACAAAAGCCTCGGGAGCTAGTTTGGCCACCTTTGAAACCCCTCTCTGGGTCTGCTATGTCCTCTCTCTAGAGGGAAATTAGGAAGAAGGTGAACCTGCTTGCTCTGCTATCTCCCATGTACGGTTCTGCTCACTCTTCTTTTGGGTGCAAATTGGCCCTCCTCAAGGAAGTTGGAAAAAGCCTATCTCCAAAGGATACGACAGAAAGCTTGTGACTCTTACTCTTGCAGAGCTGCCTTGAGCCTTTCTTTTCTTTCCTTGCAGGCTGAGAGGTGATGAGGAGGGCTAGAGACCTTGACAGTAGAGAGCAGACCCATCTGGGGTGGGGGCTGACATGCAGTTGTGGAAGCATCGGGATCTCAAAGTGGGGAAGACTGGGCACCTGTACTGAACCTTTCTGGGATGGATAAGCAGGCCTGTGGGTGAACTAAAGCTCAGTTCAGCCTCTGTTCTCTGTGCTAACCTAAATTACATATGATATTGAGGAATCCATTTCCTATCCTGGCTCAAGCTTCAAAGGAGTAAAGATGATTTCCTTCTTATTTCTCCATACCCTTGCTTAGGCAACATGTGTTCTCTGGTCAAAATAAAGTGGAGTAGTCCACTTAGATAATCATGGTGTACATGTGGGTGCCCATTAGACTGTGCATTAAGCTCGTTGAGACTAGGAGCCACTTGGGTGCCTTGGGTCAAGTTCAAGTCATGGCAAATATTGGGTGCTGAATACCCATCTGTGGGATAAGTAGGAGGCTTTTGAATGCCATGTTCAGAAGTTTGGGTTGACACAGAGGACAACAGGGAGCCGTGGCCCCAGACATCATTATCCAGGGAGACCCCAACCTCTCCCAGCCAGGTTCCAGCAGGTGGGGAGGCAATGTGGTACTGAGAGAGATCATGGGCTTAGAGTCATGGGAGTGGTGTTGGAGTCCTTTCTCTGCCTCTAACAGTTATGAGGCCTTTGCCAGAAAACTGCTTCTCTCTGAGCCTCAGTTTCACAGCGCAAGAAAAGGAAATAAAGACGTTGCTTCAGAAGGCTGCAGTAAAGGTTCAATTAGTTAACACATATGAGACGGCTCACAGTGGGTGTTCAGCAAATGGTAATGGTCATTACTATTATTTCTTTTCTAGTCAAAGCATCATTTTTGTTTTGGAGACCTCAGTCTCAAGGAGGAATAATAATAATGCCAATGGCTAATATCTCTTGAATACTGACTATGGACTGAGAACGATCCCTGGTTTCTTTTTTTTTTTTTTGAATTGGAGTCTCACTTGGTCACCCAGACTGGAGTGTAGTGGCTGCTCCCGGCCACCGCAACCTCGCCTGCTGGGATCCTGTGATCCTTCCGCCTCAGGCTTCCGAGTAGCCGGAATTACAGGCATGCGCTGCCACGCCCGGCTGATTTTTTGATTTATTGTAGACATGAGGTCTCGCTGCCCAGGCGGGTCTCGAACCTGAGGGCTCAGGCAATCCACTCATCTTAGCCTCCCAAAGGTGTGGGATTATAGGCTGAGCCACCGAGCCCGGCTATCCCTGGTTTCTATGTGTATACAACTTCCAAAGGAAAAAATCTCTGGCCATCCCCAAGGGACTACTGCCTACCTAGTTTCAGGGAAATATTCTCAAACTGTGTTCGTAGTTGTAGTCCAGGCAGAAATGGATCCTTTGGCAAAAAACCTTTATGTGATAATAAAAACGAAGCAATAGTTAACATTTACTAAGTTCTTACTATGTGTCAGTCCCTAAATGTTTTCCATTTGTTAAGCTGTTAATTCTTAGAACTTTAGTGGTTAGGTATTATTGCAATCTACACTGTGTGGTTGAGAAAAGGGTAGAAAAGAGAGGTACAGAACTTGCCTCAGGTCACACAGCAAATAAAATGGAAGTTGGTATTGGAACATACAGGGTTTCTTGATTTTAGGCCTTGTTCTTTTAATCTCTCTATAGCCCCTTAGGTTATTTAATTTATTCATATTTTAACCCTTTATTTTGAGACAATTATAGATTCACAGGAAGTTGCAAGAGAGAGGTCCTGTGTAATCTTCACCCCATTTCCCCCAATGGTTATATTTTACATACCTGTAGTACAATATAGAAACCAAGAAACTTGAGTGGACCTTGAACATCTATTGTAATACTATAAGAAAAGGATTGACAGTGGTGGGAAACTATGGGGGGAGAGGGAGGGGAAGGGAGATGGGATTAACGGTAGTCAATATCTGTCTGGGGACGGGGAGGCACCCCTTATCAACAAGGGTGCCTGAACGAAATGTATTTGTCTACCTAACCCTTAACTGTACCCCACAATATCAAAATAAAAAATATTGGTTAAAAAAACCCAAGAAACTGATTATGAGGCAAATGTATGTATACTTCTATGCCATTTTATTTCATGTAGACTTACGTAGCCACCACAATGATCATGCTACAGCACCATTCATCACCACAGAAATTCCCCTCTTGTGACTCCTTTAAAGTCATACCAGCTCTGCTCCCTGTCCCTATCCTCTGTCACTGTGCCTAACCCTGGCAGCCACGAATCTCTTTTCCCATATCTATAATTTTGTCAACTCAAGAGTGTTGTACAAATGGAATCATATGTGAGTTTTTGAGAATGGTATTTTTTTCCATTTAGCAGTATGCTCTTGAAATTCATCTAAGTAGTGTGTATCAATAGTTTGTTCCTTTAAATTCTGAGTATTTCTAGCCAATTATTAAGACAAGAAAAGAAAATAAAAGATACAGAGTAGAAAGGAAGAAATAAAGTTGTCTCTATTTGCAGCTGTCATAATAGTTTATGTAGAAAATTCTAAGGGATCTATAAAAAACAGAACAAAACTAAAACAAAAGTAAAATGTCTAAGACACAGGATACAAGATGAACATAAAAAATCCATTGTATTTCAATATGGTAGCAATGAACATGTGGATACCAAAATTAAAAATGCAATACCAATTGAAATCACTCCAAAAATAAAATACTTGCACATATATCTATGTCTAACAAAACATGTACAAAAATTTTTTGCCAAAAAACTATGGAGTCCTGATAAAAGAAATAAAATAAGATATAAATAAATGAAGAGACATACCATGGTTACATTTTGCAAGACTCAGATAGCAAAGATATCAATTTTCCTCAAATTGGTATATGCATTTTACACAATTTCTATCAGAATCCCAGTAAAATTCTTTTGTAGATATAGAGATTACTCTGTCTATACTTTGTCTAATGAGAAACAAGAATAACTATAACAAATCTGAAGAAGAATAAAGTTGGAAGAATTATTATACCAGATTTTAAGGCTTATTGTATAGTAATAGTAATCAAGACTGTGTGATATTAGTGGAGAGACAGACAGATCAATGGACAGAACAGGGAACCCCAAAATAGCCCCTCACAAGCAAAGTCAACTGACTTTTTACAAAGATGTGAAAGCTTTTTAATGAGATAAAGATCTTTTCAACAAATGGTGCTGGGAGCAGTTGAACATTTACAGGAAACAGCAACAAAAAAAGGGAACTCTACTCAAACCTCACACTTTATGCGAAAACTAACTCAAAATGGATCTAGATTTACATGTAAAGTGTAAACCTATAAAACTTCTAGAAGAGAGCATAGGAAAAGATCATCAGACTGAGGGCTTGGTGGAGTGTACTTAGATATGAAAAGAACAATCCACAAAAAAAGAAAATGGATATATTGGGCTTATTCAAAATGTAAATGTCTCATTCTGTGGAAGGTCCTGCAAAGGGGCTGGTTGAAAAGATAAAATACAACTGAGCAAGAATATTCGCAAGCTATATAACTGACAGTACACTTCGATCTAAAGTATAGAAACAACTCTTAAAACTCAACAATTCAATTAGAAATGGACAAGGACATAGTAGGACATTTCATTGAAGATGACATACAGACCACAAAAAAAGTTGTTCAACATCATTAGCCATTAGAGATGAGATGCCACTACATACTTATCAGAACATGTAAAATTAAAAATGGTGACTTCCCCCAGCTTTTTCTGAATTTTGGCCTGCTAATTCTCCATTATCTTTTTGTGTTTTGATGCCTCTTGACAAATTTTAAAAACGTGCCCACCTGTCATCTGCCAGGCATTTGTACCAAATTATCTGTTTCATTATTACTAGAGAAGAATTATACAAAACATTATATTGTCCATTGTATTTTTAAATATTCCTGTCATTTTATCCCCAAAATTCATCTATTATCAGATTGAGTCCCTTTAATTTATAAACTATAAGTATTTTCAAAAACATTTGCTTTGGGGGGGATTGTTAAATCAAGAATCACATGGGGAGAAAAACAACAACAACTAAGAAACAAATCTGGTAACAACCAAAATGTCGCTCAATAGTTGAATGGTTAAATAAACTCTCCTACATTCGTGCCATGCAATACCACTCAGAATTAAAAAGAATGGACTATTGATACACACAGCTTGGATCTCAAGTTCTGTTGATTGTCTTTTTTTTTTTGTTCAAGTTGAGATTTTCTTGGCCCTTAGTATGATGAGTAGTTTTTGCTGGACCTTGACATTTTTGGTATTATGTTGAGATTCTGGGTCATTTAAATGATCTTTGTTAACCTTTCTCTTCTGACGCTGCCCTGGTGAGGACGTGGGAGCTGCCTTCACACTGTCAGGAGCAGGTGGAAGTCCAGGTTTCCCACTTGGCTTCCTTTGACATGGGGTGGGGAGGGAGAAGAGAGGGACTCCTCATCAATGAGGGGCGAGGGTGCGGGCTTCACTCCCAAGCATGCTTCCTCTGATACCACCCTGGTTGGGAGTAGGAGAGTGTTCTGTTCCCCAGATGGCCTCCAGTGGCACTGGGGAGTGGCGCGCTGCTGCTACCATGTGGCGGAGAAAGTCTCTACTCTCTTTCAGGCTTCCTCTGTCACTGCCCCATCAGCTAGATGGAGGGTTGGATGCCTTCTTCCAGCCAGATATGGGAAGTCGAGGCTCCCCACATGATTCCTATGGACACTGTGTGGTGATGGTGGACCTTGCTACCATCCAGCAGGAGTAAAAGTCATGGCTTCCCACTTGGGCTTCTCTGACCCCAACCTAGGAGGTTACACCTCTTACAGCTCAGAGAGCTGTAAGTTGTAAGTCTAGGCTTCTCACTCAACCGTTTTAGGTGGACGTGTGAGTGGGGGTGTCGTTTTGTCTGTGGCTTTTGATGGGAGCAAAGTGGTTATTATCTAAATTGTTCTGCCATGCTAGGCTGCTCTTCTTTTCCTGGTCCTTGGGCTATAAAGAGCAGACTTTTATTTTTTTTTTCAGTGTTCTTTATTTTTTTTGTTTTATAAAAATGTGGGGTACATTTTGGGGTTAGGTTTATAAACATTGATCACGCAGGTACCCCTGTTGATGAGGCATGCCCCTTCCTCCCCTAGCAGTATCCCACTACTGCCAATCACTTTCTTATAGCATTATAATTGTTCAAGGTTCGTTTATGAGTGAGAACATGTGGAACTCTGTTCTTTGTTTCTGTGATAGATCACTGAGTATGATCGACTCCAAAGCCATCCAAGTAAGAGCAGACTTTTCAATGTCTGCATTCATTTGTGTTTCAAGATTGTCAGTTTCTCTAGCACAAGTCTAAGATTTATGAGGCAAAAAGAAAACCCAGGAATGCATGGCTGTATCATTCCTCAGGTCCTGCCTAGTTTGCCTTCTTTCTTCCCCTTTCAGAGAATTCTTTTATTTGCTTTATGTATAATGCTTGGGGTTTTACACTGTACTTGGAAGGACAAACAGAGACACTTCCTCTATGTTTCTGGAAGTGGAAGTCACGATCGCCCTTTAGGTTTTTACTATACTGCCTGACTGTAGATCTATGCTACTGTTAAGTGGAAAGTAACTATTTCTAATTTTTTCCCCACAGGTAGACATAACATCCTTCGATGCATGGGTAACTCTGGAATCTGTAGAGCCTCTTGCAAAAGGAATGAATGGCCCTACTTCCACTGCAGAAGTTATCAGTCATGTTGCCTCCAGTCCTACATGAGGATAAGTATTTCTGGCAAAGAGAAAAATGATGACTGGTCCCATGAGAAACACTGGCCAAAAGTATCTTGAGCACTGCTGATCACCATTATCAAGTTCTCCGGGAACCAAGACTTGCTGTTGATTCCCCTCATTAAAACCCATGCACCTGCCACCCTTGTCTGTCTTTCATTCACCAGAAATCCCAGTGAGAGATTGGGTTTTGCAGACTGATATGTCTGCTCCATTCTGAATGTCACCCATGAGAGAGAAGGCTGGAAAACTGAAGTGCAATTAAAGAGGGGATAGAAAAGTCAGTGAGGATGAAAGTATTTGGAAAACCAGTGAGGGCAGTACATTTAAGTCCAGGAGGGAGGGTTGGAGGGTTAAGGCAGACTCATGACTTAATCTGCTCTGTGGAGCACTCAGAGGGGGACTGGAACCAGTGAGATGGATGCACAGAGAAGTAGGTGGAAGTCTTGGAGACACATTTGGCTTAGTTCATGGAAGAACTTCATAACTAACAAAGCTATTATAATGTGCAATATGCTGTCTTAGTTTCATGTTGTGAAGCTGAGAGGTCTGTCTGGTGGTTATTGCAGAAAGAATTCGAATATTGAATTCTTTCATTGTTGATGGTTGTTAAGGTCCTTTAATTCCTGAAAATCTAGGATGCTTATGTCCCCAGTCACAATCAACCTCAGCTTTTTAATGTCAAATTTTAGTTTTACTTTTTGTGTCTTACCTCCCACTAATATCTTATCTCATTTTTCATCTCTAGTTTCCAATTTTGTCAAAAGTTAAGTAGTTGCCCATTATTTTTCTCTATTTCTCTGTCTCTCCTAAACTCATTGCAATTTGCTTTTGTGCTTATTGTGCTATTGAACTAGCTCTGGCCAAGGTCACCGGCGGATCCCCCATTCAAAAGTTTTAGGATGCTGCTCAACTAGTATCTCAGTCTTCCTGTGGGCAGCATTTCCACCATAGGTTATTCCTGCCTTTACTTAACTTGCTAGGTGTCTGTGACTTCCTCCTCACTTCCAGGTTGCTCTTTCCCCATCATCTTCTTCTGCCATTTGTTCTATTGGATTCCTCTGGGCTTAAATATTCTTTTCTGAGAATAAAGACTCTCTATATTCCTAGGAAAAGGTTGATAGATGCATAGCCATGATAACAAGTAAATACCTTGAAATGCGTTCAACCTTTTTTATTGATCAATGACAACTTGTGTCAGTGAACACACCTCTGAAAGCAAACTGTCAGCAACAGCATTGTGCTTTGAATGTCAGCCCATCATCTCTGGATTTGCTTCAGTGTACAAACTTCTAAGTTGCCACCAACCCATTTCCCATTTCCAAATCTGTAACCAACAGGACTACCCCAAAATGATTCCCCCAAATGTGATATAAGTCCAACACTTTGCTCTGCTTGATGAGCCTATGCCAGACCAGCATGGCTCTCCTGTTCTTAAGAAAGCAATCATTTCAGCATTTTGGTTTTAGACATTGAGTGATGGTTTCATCTGTTGGCAATTATCTTTTTGATTCCTTCCTTTGATGCTGCCACCCATCCTAACAACAACAAAGTTTATGATCTGGAGAAAAGTGTTGGTTCTGGACTTCTGTTTCAGAAAGAATACTGGTCAGAGAATCCAGGATGATCCTCCCATTGGAAACAGTTAAAGAAAAAAGCATAGCTGAAATATACAAAAACTTCTTAAGCATCCTTGACCTTGTAAGAAAGTAAGGTAAAGTGCAAGCAAGCACTGAAGGCAGTAACTGAAGATGACTCTTGTCTCAAAGGCATTTGCTGAATCAGGCGAACTTGAGTTTCCATAGTTTGTGCAAAGGGAGGGTGGGCAGGGGAGAGGAGACAGCATTTAGAGTTTGAAAACATGTGAGTCTAACAAGAGACCCTTACATAAATCTCAGTCCTGAAAGTGTTGCATGCACAGTGTAAAAATAAACCAGGCATGACATTCCCTCTCCTTCACTATATGTTTTCAAGAAAAATTGCCTGGTTTTGATTCTTAGTACTCAGTAAATAGAAAAAGGCTTCGGCCGGGCACTGTGGCTCATGCCTATAATCCCAGCACTTTGGGAGGCCGAGATGAGAAGACTGCCTGAGCCCAGGGGTTTGAGACCAACCTGGGCAATTTGGCAAGACCTTGTTTTTACAAAAAATGAAAAAATTAGCTGGGCGTGGTGGCACATGTCTTGGAAGGCTGAGGCAGAAGGATCTCCTGAGCCCAGCAGGTTGAGGCTGTGGTGGCCGTGAATGTGTCACTGCATTCCAACCTGGGCAACAGAGTGAGATTCAGACTAAAAGAGAAAACAATCTTCACTGAGAATTTATAATCTCAAGCTGGACCTCACAGTTCATGGGTAGTCTGAAACAAAACAAAACACAAGCTGGTAATTTAGCTGCAAATTGTCCCAGGCTAGTAGTGCTTAAGATGTCTGAAAGAAGTAAGTGAAGCAGTTGACTTTTAACTTAGTACTCAACGGATCTACTCAAAGTTCCAAGAGAAATGTACAGATCAGAGCCTCAAGTCACAAAACACACAAGGAAATGAGGCACCATGAATGAAGGCAAGTAGAAACCACAGACCAGAGATTCAGATTTTCAAAGGCTTCATATATCAGAATTATCAGTAATAGGTTTAAAAAATAAATTCACAAGACCCAAATCTTCCATAATGAGTTAGGCATTATCTAACCTCTTGAATAATAAAATTAGACCTGTGAAGAACCATTTCAATGTCAAGTGCAAATGGCATGTTCAAAGCTGAGGCTTAGCAGGTATGGCATGCATAAACTCAAGGAGCAGGTGACTCAGATGTTGGTGGCACTCATTCCTGCTTTACTCCTTCTCCTTCTTCATACACTAATGGTGTCACAAGAAATTCCTATGGTTAGTTAACAAAGGAGGAAAAAGGAAGGCCATGTTTGCGAGATGGTCTGCATTATATACTGGTGCCAGTCAGAAGTGACGCATTGTAGCCTGATGTAAAGATGGCCCTGAAAGACAGTGTTTAAAGGAAATCCTTCTGGGAGAAAGAAGGGTGGCCTAGGTACGGACCTACAGTAATTCATGGACAATGGTAATAGATTGGTTGGTTATTCAAGAACTTGGAAAGAGTAAGATTAGAAGACTTGTAACTATGAAGTCTCTGGTAGAATTATGTGGATGAACCTCTCTGAAAGGGAACAAGGAATGAAGATATTTTTATGCTATCAGAGAGAGACAAAGAAAGCACTTAGTAATCAAGTAGGTAAATAACCTGTTCTTTCACCTATAAATGAGGGGCCATCCCTACCTTTGGATGTTCATGTCTGATCAAGATTTGGTCAAAGAAATGGGTCTATGGAATCAGCTTTTCAACTTGAAGCCACTGGGGCAGAATGGGTCCTCATAACTCACACGTGGGCCAATTTTCCACACTGAGAGATTAAACAGGGCTCCAGGACCAAAGTTACTCTTGGAAGACAGTGTGGCGATTTCTGAAGGAACTAGAAATTGACCTTCTATATGACCCAGCAATTCCCCTATTTGGAATATACCCAGAGGAACTCAAGTCATTCCACAAAAAAGATACCTGTACAGTATGTTTGTCTTGCAGCTGTATTCACAACAGAAAAAACATGGAACCAATGGTGTTGTCCATCGAAGCTGGACTGGATAAAAAAAAAAAAGTGGTACGTATACACAATGGAATATTATGCAACCATAAAGAAGGACAAATATATGGACTTTTCAGCAAATTGGATGGATTTGGAGTCAATCATACTCAGTGATTTATCACAGAAGCAAAGAACTGAGTTCCATATGTTCTCACTCATAAGGTGACCTTGA
>NW_007247303.1:27735-67924 GCF_000164805.1 Carlito syrichta | reverse complement strand
GGGAGGGGTATACCTCATCAACAAGGGTACCTGCATGATCAATGTTTGTATACCTAACCCTGAATTGTACCCCATATCTTTATAATAAATAAATAAATAAAAAGGTTTTGGTTTTGATGGGCAGCATGGCTGGCTCCATGTTTTTGCGATTGTCAATGGTGCTGCAATAAACATGTGTGTGCAGGTATCTTTGTTGTAGGGTGATTTAAGTTTCTCTGGGTATATTCCCAGAAGGGGGATTCCTGGGTTGTATGGAAGGTCAACTTCTAGTTCTTTTAGGAATTTCCACACTGTTTTCCATAGAGGCTGGACTGGATAAAAAAAAATGTGGTACATATACACGATGGAATATTACACAGCTATAATGAAGAACAAAATTATGGACTGTGCAGCAACTTGGATGAATTTAGAGTCTATAGTACTCAGTGACTTATCACAGAAACAAAGAACTGAGTACCATATGTCTGAGCATTTACCATAATACTATACAAAAGGGATTGGTGGTAGGCGGAAACTGCCGGGGGTAGGGGAGCACATAACATCCATAAGGGTACCTGACCTCAAACCAGGCAAAGTGAGGACCAAAGGAAGGCCCAAACTTTACCTGTACAATGAGCACTTGTATACCTAATCCTGAATTGTACCCCACATCTTTAAAAATAAATAAAGAAATAAATACCTTAATAAAGCTTTTAGTGTCCTAGTAGCTACTCTTATAAATGCAAACATTTAGATTTTTGCTTTTGACCATTTATGCTGCCATTAAGAAGCAGGACTAACACAAAGGATTACTCTGGTATCCCAAGACACCTTTTGGGAAGACAGAAGAACATACAAAACATACGAAAAGGTCAGTGTTGGCATGTCTAACAAAGGGATTGAGATGGTGCAAGGGTCACCAGCAAATAAAAAGAACACTACAAATTGGTTAAAACTTGTCATGGAAATAATTTGACATCTCAAGAAAAGCACTGAAGAGTTTATCATTGGAAATAGTAAAGATTTTAGACTTCCTTACACAGTTGTTTCTATTTAGAATTACACATTGCTGGGGTGTAGAGGGATCACTGTGGTGTTTTCAGTGCTTTATCTGTATGACTTAGTTCATCACTTCGAGGACAGGAATGAGTGACAGCTGAGAGGAAGTCATGGAGCATTGGGAGTGATTTGAGTTGCTTTTTCCACCTCAGTTTCTTCAGCCTTGCTGCTTCCTTCAGGGTAGAAGCTAGGGGACATTGTTAACTCGCCAGTGGTAAGTACTGGTCTTGTTCCATATTTTGGTGTGTTGGGAGGCGGTTTGAAAGTTGCCTTAGGAAATTTTACGTGGAACTTTGTGGATGCGACGCAGCAGTATCGAGGGTGTCTACATATATTTTGAGCCTCTTCTCCGAAACTGCATTTTCTCCTGCAATGTCCAAATTTCCTTTGGCAATTTTTTCGAGCGCTAAAGTCTGAATAATAAAAAGAAAGACCACTGATTTTAGGTTTTGATGCTCTTGGTATACAAGCATAACTGTATATTAGGCATCCTGTAACAACACTGTGGGTCATAATTAGACTAGAGTTGCAAGACGCCCACCCAAGGCCTGGAAAATTCCATGTATCTAAGAATATCAACTCCTGACCTCCCATCTGCCCATTTTTAATTTTTCTGAAAGTGAGATGACTTTTACCATCAATGGAAAAAAAAATGGCTAGTCATAAGGAATTGAAGCCAATTATAATGCAGCTACCTGGGCCTATATAAAGCTACCTGCATAAAGAAAGTTCGTCTTCTGAGGTGGGTGGATCGCCTGAGCCCAGCAGGTCTAGGCTGCGGTGGCCATGAGCATGCCACTGCACTCCAGCCTGGGTGACACAGCGAAACTCCAACTCAGAAAACAACAACAACGACAATAAAAGAAACAATGAAAGTTCATCTTGTTGCTACTGGGATTAAGTGATTTGCATTTGGTTATACCCCGTGTGGTTACATGTCTTTGAGTACATTATACTGCAAAGTATACTTTCAAGTGAATATGTAAACTATATCTTTGTAGTTTAAACACTAATACAGTAATAAAATGAATATCCACATGCTCTTACCCTGAGGAAGAAATAGAACATTTCTAGAACCTTAGAATAGTGTAGGTATTCTGATGTGATAGGCTTCATTTGCTCAAGTGTTAGGCCAGTGCTTCTTAAACTTTAATGTGCATATGAATCACATGGCAGTGTGGTTTAAGGCAGATTCTGATACAGTTGGTGGGGCAGGACCTATGTGGTAGCCTTTCTAATAAATCTCTAGGTGATGCCCATATGCTAGTCCATAGACGACACTTTCTGTACCAAGGTATCAAGCCATAAAAAACTTCAGTAAGTTCACTATGCCCCATGTCATATTTTCTATGTTTTCCCATCAAATGCAATACAATTAGAATAAAATATCTTATATTTGAAAACTGAATAAAGATTAAAACTTAAGAAGAAGAGCTGTAATAAAGGCAGAAATAATGAAGTCAGAAGTAATGAAATCAGAAGACTTCTGGAAAGACTAATAAAAAAGAGGATAATAAAAATAAATGAAATCCACTGTGAAATGGTAAAATAAAAATAGACATGGCATGTTAAAAATAACACCAAATAGCTATTAACAACTGTATCCTGAAAACTTAGATGAAATGGGCAAATTCCTAAAAGAAATTCCAGGGATGGCATAGGAAGAGAATACAAACTTGAATAAATCATTAAGTGTTAAGCGATGGAAATAGGGCCGGGCTTGGTGGTGGTTCACCCTGTAATTCCAGCACTTTAGGAGGCTGAGGCGAGTGGATTGCCTGAGCCCTCGGGTTCAAGACAGTCTGGGCACCTTGGCGAGACCTCGTCTCTACAATAAAACAAAACAAAACAAAACAAAAATTAACCGGGCATGGTAGCGAGTGCCTGTAGTTCTGGTTACTTGGAAGGCTAAGGTGGAAGGATCGCTGGAGCCCACCAGGTCGACTCTGGGGTGGTCATGAGTGTGCCACTGCACTCCAGCCTGGGTGACGGAGTGAGACTCTAAATCAAATTAAAAAAAAGGGGAAAAAAAAAGAAATGGAAATAGTAGGAGAAGACCCTTCTTTTCCAAAGCCTCAGCCTGGATAATTTTTAAAAATTGTGGTGAAATGCGCATAACATACAATTGACCATGTTAACCATTTTTTTTTTTTTTTGAGTTGGAGTCTCATTCTGTCACCCAGACTGGAGTGCAGTGGCCGCTCCTGGCCACCGCAGCCTCGACCTGCTGGGTTCCGGTAATCCTTCTGTCGCAGCCTTCCAAGTAACTGGAACTACAGGCGTGCGCTACCAGCCCTGCTGATTTTTTGACTTATTGTAGAGATGAGGTCTTGCCGCCCAGGCGGGTCTCGAGCCCGCGGGCTCAGGCAATCCACTCACCTCAGCCTCTCAAAGGCGCGGAATTACAGGCTGAGCCACTGAGCCCGGCATCATGTTAACCATTTTAAATGCTTGTTCAGTGACATTAAGTACATTCACTTTATTGTGCGACCATCGCCACCATTCATTCACATAACTCTTTTCATCTTGCAAAACAGAAACTCTGAACCCATGAAAAGGCATATCCTCCTTTCCTCCTCCCTCCAACCTTCAGTAACTCCCATTCTGCCATCTGTCTCTGAATCTTCCTACACTAAGTACCTCATATGAGTGGAATCATACTGTATTTTTCCTTTTGTGACTGACTTGTTTCACTTAGCATAATGTCTTCAATGTTCATTTGTGTTTTGCAACGTGTCAGAATGTCCTTCCCTTTTAAGACTGAATAACATTCCACTGTATGTATACGCCATATTTTCTTTATCCATTCATGTATTGATGACCTTTTCTTTGCTTCCACCGCTGGCTTTTGAAAATAATGCTGCTATCCTAGATGATTATAAAGGTGAGTTCCATAATTTCACAGAAGATTTAAGTACTATTTTATACAATGGTCCAGAAAGTTGAAAAACAAAAAGGAAAGCTACCTGACTAATTTTATTAAGCTAGTGTAATCTTGGTTCTAAAATTAGAAAATTATAGATTTATTTGATTTTTAAATACAGATGTGAAAATATCTTAAATAATTAGCCAACGGAATTCAACAGTGTATTAAAATACATCATAATCAAGTAGGGTTTAACCCTAGATGCAAAATATTATCCAACATTAGGAAATCTAGCAATGAAATTCACCACCTTTATAGAGTTAAAGAGAAAAATAATAAAACTATCTTGCTGTAAAAAGTGATTTGATAAGCCGGGCATGGTGGCTCACACCTGTAATTCCACCACTTTGAGAGGTCGAGGCAGGAGGATTTCTTGATCCCAGGAGTTTGAGATCAACCTGGGTGACATAGTGAGACCTTGTCTCTATAAAAATTTTTAAAAATTAGCCAGGCATCAAGGCACGTTCCTGTAGGCCCAGCTACTCAGGAAGCTGAGGCAGAAGGATCGTCTGTGTCCAAGAGGTCAAGTCTGTGCTGAACTGGATAGAGTCACTGCACTCCAGCCTGGGAAAACAGAGTGAGACTCTGACTCAAAAAAGAAAAAAAAATTTTTTTGATAAAGTTCAATAAATCAAAAAAATCAGCTGGGTGTGGTAGCGCGTGCCTGTAGTAGTTCCAGCTACTCGGAAGGCTGAGGCGGAAGGATCGCCGGAGCCCAGCAAGTCGAGGCTACAGTGGCCGGGAGCGGCCACTGCACTCCAGTCTGGGTGACAGGGTGAGACGCAAACTGAAAATAAATAAATAAAGTTCATTGTTGGCCAGACATGATGGCTGAATCCTGTAATCCCAGCACTTTGAGAGGCTGAGATGGGAGCAATGCTTGAGCCCAGGAGTTCAAGATTAGTCTGAACAACATAGCAAAGTCCTGTCTCTACCCCCCAAAAAGTTGCTTATTTTGATGAAAACTGTAGGCAAAGCAGGAGCAGAAGGTAAATTTCTTTAATTTGAAAAAGGTTATGTATCACATTCTAGAGCTAATGTTATCTGATGAAGAAATTTTAATTCACATTGAGATCAGGAAAACAAAGATACTCTTTATTATTACTATTGTCTAAAATAATAGTGGTGGATTTGGTCAATGATAAAAAGGAAAAAAAACAAAAGTATGAAGATTAAACGGATGAGATAAAATTGTCATTCATTCCAACAGTCATTATGACAATAAATCAAATGAGCTAATAAATTGTTATAATTAATAAGAGTTCAGTAGTCAAGTCAGATGGAACATCAAATTTATAAGAATCAATAGTATTTTTCTGCACAAATAATAACTAATCAGAAAATATAATAAAATAAATAGCATAGCTATGAAGCATCCTGTTTTGAACTAAGAATACCCAAGACTCCTATGAGGGTTATTTTGTTTTATCTTTATGTTTGCATTTATTTCTGTCATCCACTGTTTTTATATTTTATTTTATTTGGAGTTGTGAGATGCAAGTGAGGATTTGCTGCATAAGTACACAGCATGTAGGTGAAATTTGAGCTTCTGTCTGGCCCTCTCTCTGATCATGGAGTGGGTACCCAGTATGCTGCCATGTGCCCTCCTCTTCCTTCCTCTCTCCCTCTGTGAGCAGTGTTCAGCACCTGCTGATCCCACTTTTGTGCTCATGTGAACAGTGAGCAGGGCCTGTTTGTGAGTGTGGAAATGCGGTGTTCAGTTCTTTGTTTTTGTGAGAGTTCACTTAGTATGATGGTCTCCAGCTGCGTTGGGGATCTATTTTAAAATTCTAACAGAAGATGTAATCTTGGATGGAATTACTTCAATATTATAAAGATTAACTATCTCCTCAATTAATCCACTAACTTAATGCAATTCTAATAAAAATCTGTGAAATCTTTGGGAGACTTGATCATTTTACTTTAAAATTTATAATAAAGAATAAAGAACGTTGATAGCTAAGATGAGCTTTTAAAAAAACAAGACAAAACCTGTTTTTTCTAGACCCTGACATACTATAAAACCATGTTAACACAACAAATGTGACATTTTCGCAAGAACAAACAGACCAAGAGAGTAGAATAGAGAGCTTGGGTATGTGTAATGACAATGACACCACAAATCAATGGGGGAAAGTGTGGGTTATTTAGCATACTGTGCTAGAAAAAGTGGTTCACTCCATGAGAAAAATAAAAGTGGATCTATACATTCCATCTGGTTACCTAAAGGTCTAGAGATGGAAAACAAAACTAAAAAGTTACGGGGGGGGGGGCATATAACATCAAAAAGTGTGCCTGATCTCAAACCAAGCAAAATGGGAACCAAAGTGAGGCCTATACTTTACCTATATGAAGTCCACGTATATACCTAATTCTGAATTGTACCCCAGATCCTTAAAATAAAATATTAAAAAATAGTAAAAAAAAGTTACTAGAAGATAATGTCTGAGGTCCTTTTGGGACGTAAGAATGGGGAAGGACTCTAACAAAACAAAAACCAAGTACAAAAGCAAAACATTGACTTTGATTAGACCCCAAATAAGTATTTCTGTTTAATAAAGGGCATACGATGGTAAAGTCTATAGACAGGTATATAGCAGATTGGGGTGTCATAAGCCCAGTTACTAAAACTGATTAGGGAACAATATAAGAAATGCACACTGATAAGAGAAGAAAATAAAACACACTTTATATTGGATACAGAAGATAAGCTTTATGGGGAGAAAGGAAGCAGGGAATGGGGGTGGGAAGGGGGTGATTATAAGGGAAGTTGTAAAAGACTTTAATTGAGAAGGAAGAGAGAGGTGAGCCATGAGACTAACCAGGGAAAGTATTGGCCAGAGGCAGCAGCAAGTGCAAAGGCCCAGAGGCAGAATCTAGTTCAAAATTTTTGAGAAAAAATAAGGTGGCTATGGTGAGTGTAGAACAAGTTAAGTGGAGAGTAATTGTAGAAAATAAAATGGTGGTTGAGATCACATAGGGTCTTGTGGGTCATTGAAATGAAGCCATTCATAAATTTTGATCACAGTATAGTAAAAATAAATGCAGATTAAAACAACAGTGTTAGACTACTTTATACATATCAGATTGGTAAAAATAATGCTGAGTGTTGGAGAGATTATAGTGATAGAAAAACCCTCTTGCACTTCTGGTGAGAGGGCATGGAGATCTCCCTGTCCCTATAAATATCATTGACATTTTTCTTCTTCCGTAAGTGTAGGAGCTGTCTAAGATAAAGCATGAAGACTTTATGCTTGTTTCATTGTCTCAACTCTTCTCTCCAAGAGGATAGCTCTGAACTTATATATCTTACCACAGTTCTCAGACTTGAAGCCCCAGAACATGTACTATTTCCTTTACTCCCCATATACTGAGTTTCTGTCACCCACAGATTGCTTTATTATGAAATATTTCACCGCTGTCTCTTTCCTAGTCTCAATATCTCCACTAGAACTCAAAACAGACACAATTGGTTTCATATGGACCACACAGAATTGTCCCTGATTGTGTCTGAAATTGCAACTGGAGAATTACTCAAAACCGTGAAAGCTGGTAATTTCTGCTGGCAGTGTCCTGAAAGACATATAAGGGAGGAATTAATGGAATCAATATTTTTAGACTTACCTTTAAGATGGTCAGTCGATTTCATAAATCTATCCTATATAAATACTTGTCTAAGCCGGGCTCGGTGGCTCAGCCTGTAATCCCAGCACTTTGGGAGGCTGAGGTGAGAGGATTGCCTGAGCTCGCGGGTTCGAGACCCGCCTGGGCAACTTGGTGAGACCTCATCTCTACAATAAATCAAAAAATTAGCTGGGCCATGGTAGCACGCGCCTGTAGTTCCAGCCACTTGGAAGGCTGAGGTGGAAGGATCGCTGGAGCCCAGCAGGTTGAGGCTGCGGTGGCCGGGAGCGGCCACGGCACTCCAGTCTGGGTGACAGAGTGAGACTCCAACTCAAAAAACAAAACAAAACAAAACAAAAATCCTTGTCTAAATATGTAAACACATTTGTACAATTATGGTCATTGATATGTTGTTGGAAAATTAGAAAATGTCCCAAATGACTATATGTAAATCATGGCGTTTCTTACAACAGAACTTCATAACTTTACGAAGAATAAGACAGATCTTTAGATGGTGACATGGAAGGCTGGCCACAAGATATTAAGTGAAAGAAAAATACTGCAAACCATGCATATAGTGTGATTGCTTTGCTATAAAACAGAAATATTTAGATTCATTTTTATGTGAGTTTGATCACACATTGAAATGCATCTCAAAAGATACACAATAAAGGGGCAAACAGGTCCTCTTCAGCAGCAATTTCAACGTTCTCGTCATGACTTTAGATATACTTTAATAAGCAGTGATTATGAAGAGCTTAGACTTTTCATTGCAGAAGGAAGAGAAGTTAATTCTATCTTTCACATAACAGCTCTGCAGATGTTTTCTGACCTGTTTGTCAAATTCTAGAATATAAGAGTATGAAAACAACCTCATTCACAGCTATAACAGGAGTTTTAGGGTCAAGAAAACAGGGAAGTGGGCTTTGTGAATCATTTTCAAGAGCTGCCACAAGCTGGAAACAGAACTGAAGAGAGAGAAGCTTTCACCAAATTCCTTAGGCGACACCTTGAAATATAGGCACCGAGGACACCCTTAGATGTTGGGATTGTCTCTGTTCTACCTCTAGGTTCTACCCCAACTAAGGATGGAAGTTGTAGAGTTACCCGGGTTGGGGGATGCAGCGACACACTGGCGTTTTCCTTTCTGATTACCTGGGTTCACTTGGGGAAGAAGCACAAGGAGAGGAAGAACCAGCAGCAGGAGTCTCATGGTCCTTGGGAAATAGGAGACAGTAGATCCAGGAGTTCAGAACACTGTGTGCAGTGTGAATTTAAACAAGAGTTTTATTGACCTCTCTTTAGTGGGGGCCGGGGGATGGGCATTGAACTGGACAGATATGTAATAGCTTATCCATGTGAAACATCAATCTGTTAATCGCTGCATAGATTGAACATCTGATACAGATACTGGAAGAGCATGCAGAAGGTTATAAATCATAGGCTTTGAGGAGGTCATTGGAGTTGTGGAGAGGGAGAGCTCATATTGGGACATCTTCTTTGGCATCTCCAGACCTCCCATTAGGGTCCAGCCCTCCCTCACAGGCCCTCTCACTCTAGCATAATCCTGCTTTAGAAGTATTTATCTGTGTGTCTCCCTGCACTGAACTGTGAGATTTCTGAGAGCAGGGGCAGAGTTACTCTTTTTTGAACGCTGAAGGCACAAAGCATGTTCTCAGTGGTTTGTGTAAATAAAAGATAGTGAACACATGTCTGTCCATAGGACAAATCTCTCACTTATATATGTGCTCACCAGGGAAAGTGACTTGATAAGCCAAGATAGCTAAGCTGACTTGCTGCAAAGTTTGGGGGAGATCATTTATAAGAAGGTTCAAAGGGGAATGCCACACAATGGTGCATAAAATGGTCCCTACTCGAGGCAGACCTACAGTAACCTGGGATATGACTTTTGACAAGAACACCACAAGTCCTGAGTGTTGTCTGTGAAAACTTCAACACTTAGATCTGCCTCTGGGATGCAGAACCCCAATGTCACCCCAGAGTCAGCCTAAGCCCTGCCCTGCTTTACTTGAATTTTCATCCTGTTTCAACTCTTGTTCCTTCTTGTTTATTTGGCTCTAAAAGTCCCTCTAAAGGTTTAGAGGAGGTTGTTAATTTTCCTCTTCTGTAATTGATGATCCTAGCTGTGAGAATAATCTGTAAAAATCCGCAGGGCTGTCACATAATTGAGGAGACTGTTCTCTTCTGAATGGAACCACGTGGGGAGCCTAGGATGGTGGTGAGCTAGTTCAAAATTAAATTAATTTTAGATGAATATTACTCTCACAGGGATAACTCCCTTACTGTGGAATGACTTTCCAGAGAGTTAGAGGACATTCTATAATTGATTTTTCAAACTGAGGCTATGTGATGGGATTGGAGGGATTTTTACATAGAAAAAGTGGGACCTGGACATTAATCACAAGAGCACAAGGGAGGAATCAGCAGTCACAGGACACTGTGGAGGAAGGGTGGGGGGGAAGACATGTAACAACACAAAGGGTACCTGGTCCTAAATCAGGGGATGTGAGGACCTGTCGGACCAGTTGGCCGAAACTTCACCTGCATGTAGATTACTTATGTTCCTAATCCTGACTTGTACCACACACCTCTATAATAAAATAGAATTACAAAGAAAAGGAAAAAAACTCAGAAAAATTTGCTTTGCCAGTTCCTACCAAGCATAAAAAAATGCTGTTAATTTTGTGAGTGGTTTCTTTTCATGTCTGGATGGAGACAGTGATCCCCACCCTTTCTAAACTGAAACATTTGAGGAAAACCCTTTTTTTTGTCAAGCTGCAGATATGCAGGAAAATCTGGCTTACACCCAAACCAATTCATGGAGCCTGACCTCATGTCTGAGGTGCTGGTGTTGTGGGAGAGAGGGACTGATAACAGTTAAAAGTATTCCTTTTGAAGATCAATCGTAAGCTCTAAAAACCTGCCAGACAGGTTTTACTTGACAAAACCAAATAGTCAAGAATGGTTTTCCTGGAGATGCAAAATGGTAACCAATTCACCCTTTGTGAAGTCATAGGTTTACAACCCCTGCTTGCTATGCGTTTCCTGGAGACCATTTGTTCTGTGAAAATCTGATTTTGCTGAATACAACCTTGTGAATTCCAAAGAAAATGTGTAATCGCTCAACCTAATCCTCCTCCCTTACCTAAACTAAGGTATAAGACCCCTCTTCTTCCTTCCCGGGGTGCTCAGCCTGGGAGCGTTAGCCTGTTGAGTCATGCAGGCACTGATAAAATAAATCTGCTACTTCTTCAAACAGCCACGATGTCACGACCTCTCTGTGTTCCCGCTACAGTGGTGGTGGGGATGGAGAGTTGTTTCCAAAGCAGTATCCTGAAGAGGAAGGGCCTATTACAGGGGAGAAGACAGATGGGTGCAGTTCATGTCATCTAGTGTCCCAGAGCCCACATTGAGTCATTTTCATCAAGGGATTAATCAAGACCCTATTCATTAAGAAATCTATCTGAAGAATTTTAGTTGCAGTTTCCCTAGCAGATCTTTATTTTGCTTGAAAGTAGCATTGCTGTGATAGATTGCTGAGTATGATAGACTCTAAATCCATCCAAGTTGATGCTAAGTCCATAATTTTGTCCTTCTTTATGGCTGCATAATATTCCATCGTGTCTATCATGCTCAGTGATCTACCACAGAAACAAAGAACTGAGTACTACATGTTTTCTCACTCCTAAGTGGACCCTGAATATTTATCATAATACTACAAGAGAGGGATCGGCAGTCGTGACAGTCGCGGGACACTGCAGGGGAGGAAGTGAGGGGAGACAAGGGATGCTGCAAGGGGAAGGAGGGAGAGGGACACATAACATCAGTAAGAGTACTTGATCTTAAACCAGGTGAAATGAGGACCAACCGGAGGCCCAAACTTCACATGCACATTGACCACTTACGTCCCTAATCCTGAATTGGACCCCACATCTTTAAAATAAAAGAATAATAGCAATAAAAGAAAAAAGAATGTAGCATTTCTTATTTTCAACAGCTTTATTAAGATGTAATTAATGAACAAACTTCAAATGTTTGACATGTATAATTTGACTAATTTGACATGTATATACTTAAACTTTCACCACAATCGAGAAAATGAACACATCTACTCCTCTTGGGAGTCCCTCCCACCTGCCTCATTGTCTTTTCTCTCCATCCTCAGGCAACCTCTGATCTATTTTCTGTAACCAACTTGCATTTCTCAGAATTTTATATAACCGTAATCATACAGTATGTACTCTTTTTACCTAGTTTCTGTAATTCAGTATAGTTATTTGAGATTCATTAATGTAATATGTTTCAACAGTTTACTCCTTTTTATTGCTGAGTATTAATTCCATTGTATGAATGTACCACAGTTCATCCATTCAGACATTTGGTTTGTTTTCAGTTTTGGCTACCACAAATAAAATGCTGTAAACATTCGTGTGCAAGTCTTTGTATGAACATATGCTTTCTGGTCTTTTGGGCAAATTCCTGGGGATAGAATGGCCGGATCACATATGTGGTAGGTATCAGCTTAACTTATTAGGAAACTGCCACACTGTTTTCCAAAATGGTTGTACTATTTTGCATTCCCACCAGCAATGTCTAAGGGTTTCAGTTTTTCCATATCTTTACTTGATATAGCCAGTCTTTTTAAGTTCAGTCATTCTAGTAGGTGTAAAGAGGTATCTCACTGTGGTCCTAATTTTTAATTCCCTATTTACTAGTAACATTGAAGTGCTTTCCATGTGTAGAAGCTCTTTCCATGTGTGAGTTGTTTTGGCTGGACTATATCCTTTGTATTTCCATATGAATTTTAAAATCAGTAGGTCAATTTCTACAAAATACCTGATTGACATATTAATTGCACTTGCATCGAATCTACAGATCAATTGGAGAAAATGGACATCTTCACTGTATTGCATTTTCTGGCCCATGCAAAACAATATATCTTGCTATTTACTTAGATCTTCTTAAATTGCACTCCACAATGTTTTATAGTTTTTGATAAACAGATCTTGCATATCTTTTGTCAGATTTCCTCCTAGGTATTTCATATTTTTGATGTTATTATAATTTATAATATTAAAATTTTAGTTTCTGATTGTTTTTTGCTTATATACAGAAATATGATTGATTTTGTGTATTAAACTTGTGGTCTACAACTTTGCTAAACTTACTTATTTGTTCCAGTAGCTTCTTTCTAGATCCGGTGGGGTTTACTTTAGAATCATGGGGTACGTGTAAGGGTTTACTACATAAGTAAATTGCATGCAGATGAAGTTTGGGCTTCCAGCGAGCCCTCTCTTCCTCTGGCAGTAGACCTGGTAACCAGTGTGTGGTTGTGTGCTTCCTTCTGCCCTCCTTTAGCAGTGGCCAGGATCTGTTGTGGGATTGTCTATAAGGACAATTAAGTCAGCTGTTAATAAAGACAGCTTCATTCTCTCCACCAGGTTTTGATCTCTTTTCTCTTTTGTGTAATGAAGAAGTCTGGGCTTTAAGCGTAGCCATCACTCCTACTGTTGCACATTGTACCCGACAGGTGATTTTTTTCAACCCTCACCCTCGCCACTCCTGAGTCTCATGACTGTGGGAATTTGACAATAGATTCAGTGGACTATGGAAGACATAATGGTTGCACAGATGTGCTTGGCTCTTCCATTCCAAATATTTTACTCTAGATATGGTCCTTTCTTGTGGGTTTCTATGCTGGTCATTGACCTACTTCTTCTCAACTTCGCTCTTCTAGATTCTGCTTTGTGATGCTGGGCTGGGACCCTGCAAATAGGCACCTTTACCATCAGCTTTCTTTTCTTTTTGTGATAGTCAATAAGGAGTCCTAGAAGTAGACTGGAGGCAGGTGAAGGAACAGTAACTTCCTTCATATATCTTGCTGTTCTCGTACCACTTCAACAGTGATACTTCACCTCAGGGTGGCTTTTTGCCACCGCAGTAGAAAATGGTTTCAATCTCTAGCTACTTTTTTCAACATTCACAGAAACCTTCATTATTGAGCCTTTATAAGAAATCTGTAGCATGCAAGAATTATCCTCATGTCTGAGATATGAAGCCCACTTTTGCAGGATTCTTCCTCTGAGTTCCTAGGTCATGGTAACCTCAAACTCCTCCCCACAGCTCTGGGGGTGGTAGCTACTTCCTACAGTTATTATCTCTGGGTTGTCTTGGTGTTCCCTTTTGCCCTGTAAACCCCCCAATATCTGTGAAACCAATCTATTAAGTCTCCTTGGTTAAATGTCTAATATGATTTCTGACTGTTTTACAACTTGGTTTCAGGAGTAGTAACAGGAAACAGACCCTCAAATATTGGTTTGCTGTTGCCCTTGACCTTGAATGCAGTGCTGAGTTTCCTGCCTCTGGAAAAGTGTCAAATTGGTAATCCATGGCATCAGTGATATCACAGTTAATTCACTTATTACCTCCAATTTCTTGAGGTTGAGTTATTGAAGCAAGTGACTGGAGTCCAAGCAGAACAAGAACTTGATGGTTATGGTAGAAATGATGACCCCAAGGACCATGGGATGTGATGATGTTTGCGTTCAGTGGAGAGCTCAGAGAAAAAAAACCTGGCAAACTCAAGGCTTTAATCTCTCAGCAGACATCATAATCAGAGAGTCAGGAAAAAACCTTTTATTTCTTATACTCTAGCTAGAGGGCCATTCTTGTTGAAAACCAGACTTCAGATTTAATTGTGCAATTTCTAGAACTTTAGGTTAATCCACAGAATTGCCAAGTTTTATTCTGTGAAAATTAAGGTATTGATTGGGAAGGATTGGTACTCTGACACTTGACAAGCATATAGAATAAGAAGAAGGTTAGAATTCAGAATCTTTATTTTGTTAAATTAAGTTTAGCCTAAAGCTGCCTGTTTGTGAGTTCAGCCTAAAGGTTTCTCCATACATAGTGAACTGTAATCTAACTGGATGTGTAAACAGACTGTAACCTTGGCCAACCAAAGTGACCAACTATTCAAACCATGTTCAAATAAGGCCAATGTCGAGTTGCAACCAGTCATCTGTTTCTACACCTCACTGCCCTTTTCTATACATCACTTTCCTTTTTCTGTCCATAGTTCTTTTCTGACCATAAGGCAGGACCAGAGTCTCTCTGAGCCTATTCTGGCTTGGGCTACCTGATTTGGGAATTGTTCTTTGTTAATTAAACTCTGTTAAATTTAATTTGTCTAAAATTTTTCTTTTATCAATGTCTATGAGCCAGTCTCCTGTGTCTGACTGGCTTTTCCTTGCTTGCAGACCCTAGAACAACCTTACCAGAGTCAGCGGCCTTGTAAGTGAATGTCCATTCTCTTAAAACTCACTCAACACCCAATGGAGCAGCTAAATTAAGTTAGAGTCAGACCTCAGCATATTTAAGAGTGACAATTGCAAAGTCTGACTGAGGAAGTGATATATTCCAAAAGAATGGCAAGACATGACTGATTTACATAAGCATAACTTGAAGAATACATATGGGACTGGATTTTAGTGCATGATGTTTCCTCCCTTAGTAAAGAACATGGGTCTGGGAATCAAGAAATGTAAGATATTCTGTTAGGTTTTCCTCTTTTTTTAAACTATGAACACTCACCATGTGTTATTGAAACTCCTCTTTCTTTTTAATTCATTTTTTGTTATGCATATTTAAGGTATACAACACGATGTTTTGATGACATATACACATAGTGAAATGATTAGTTCCTCTTTCTGTGACACCTAATAGCCTACCCATAGACATTTTTTCTTACCTCCTTGCACCTCTGTTTGTTTGGGTCAGGGTCTCACTGTCTCCCAGACTGGAACGCAGTGGCATGTTTATAGCTCAGCCTCAAACGTTCAGCCTCAAGTGATCTCTCCATCTCAGCCTCTCCAGTATCTGGGACTACAGGCACACGTCATCACACTCAGCTAAGCTTTTGATTTTTTTTGTAGAGACAAGGTCTCGCTATGTTACTGAGGCTGGTTTCGGCCTCCTAGGTTCAAGCAATTCTCCCACCGTGGCCTCCCAAAGTGCTGGGATTACAGGCATGAGTCACTGGGCCCGGTCTCCTTGCACCTTTGAGTTTTGCTGGTTTGGAGGTCTTATTTATTTATTTGATGTTTTTGAAAATTTTTACTTTTTTTTTACCCCTTCCCTAAAAAATCTTTACTTTTTAATGGTTGTATATATTTATGCACTAAAAGTGATGTTACCATTTATGAATACAGTGTGGAACTATGAAGTCGAGCTAATTAACATATCCATCACCTCAGATACTCATCTTTTTTTGGTGAGAACATTTGAAATTTTTTTTTAATGATTTTGAAATGTAAAATGCATTATTTACTATATTTATCATATTGTTCAACATATCTCAAAGAAAATACTCTTAGTTTCTTCTGTCTACTTGAGGCTTTAAACCCTTTGGCCATCCTCTCCCCACTCCCATTCCCCTCCCCACTAACCACTAGCACCCACCCTGCTGCTCTCTGCTTCTTCGAGTTTGATTGTTTTGTTGGATTCTACATATAAGTGAGAACATGCAGTGCTTGTCTTTCTGTTTCTGGCTTATTTTATACAGCATAATGTTCTCCATTTCCAACCATATTGTTGCAAATGACAACATTTCTTTCCTTTTAAAGGCTGAATAGTATTCCATTGTGTGTGTATGTGTGTGTGTGTGTGTGTGTGTAACATTTTCTTTATTCATTCATCTGTTGATGGGCACTTAGGGTGATTTCAGAATGCGGCTAGTGCTGTAATAAGCATGGCAGTGCAGCCCACTCGTCCACATACGGATTTCAAATCTTTTGGGTAAATACTTGGAAATGGGATTGCAGCATCTAGAGACCTTATTGCCAATAGGAGAAATGCTTCCTCTAGACATAGCAATGGTTTCATTGAATTGGAATTTAAGATTGCTATCTGGTCATTTTGAGTTTTTCATGTCACTGAACTAACAAAGAAATGGATTATTGTGTAGGCTGAAGTGATTGATCCTGATTACCAAGGGGACGTTATGCTACTATAAAATGTTGGAAAGGACTGTCTCAAGTTCAGGGGGTTCTCTGGAGAGCCCTTTAGGACTTCTGTGTCTAATACTTAACTGCAGCAAACCACATAATGCAGCACTGCTGAGAACTTAAAACCTTCAGGAATCAAGTTTGAGTCACTTTACTAGGTAAAGAATCACAACTAGCTGAAGCAAAAGCCAGGAATGAAGGGAGCATGCTTGCAATGCAGAGTGAAAGAGAGAAGTGAGGAATGTCACAAACTACAGAAATGGGGACTGTAGCAGCACACCATATCCTTTTTTGTTATTTAAAAAATATCACCTATCATCTTATCATTTTATAAATTAACCAATTTTTTCCTTCCTACTTGCGACTGGTTTATTTTTGCAAACTTGTTTTTAAGTTACAACTATCTGAAAGTGAATAAAAATGACGGTCTCTATTGCCAACATGGCAAAAGGCGCTTTCTCAACCTTCGAAGGTGACGGACGTCTCTGGCAAGCAGAAGGAAGTGTGCAAGGACCAGTTAGGACCAGCTCTTCAAGCAAATTTTGAATATTTGAGATGACCACGCTGGTCCCTTTCAAGAATCAAGTATCCTGTTCATTTGCCCTTATAATAAGGCATACCTGTCTCCAATGTCTGTCTTCCGTTTATCAAAAATTATTATTGATGTGAGGGTATTGGGCTGGAACAAGGGGTATCTCTATGTTTGGGAGGTGTCTCGGTTAAAGGGTAAATAGGATTGGAAGACTGAGAGAGTACAGGAGTGGAGAGTGATTACCCTTCTGTTAGGAACTTGGAGAGGGCTGGGTCCCATTAAAATTTTTTTTTCATTTTTATTGTTTTGAAGATGTGGGGTACAATTCAAGGTTAGGTACATATGTGTTCATCGTACAGGTAAAGTTTGGTACTCTTATTGATGTTATGTGCCTCCCAACCCCTGGCAGGGTCCCCTTACTGCCAATCCTTTTCTTATAGTATGATAAATGTTCAGGGTCTGCTTATAAGTGAGTACATGCAGTACTCAAATCTTTGTTTCTGTGCTAAATCACTGAGTATTATAGATTCTAGTTCCATCCAAGTTGCTGTGAAGTTCATACTTTTGTTTTTCTTTATGGCTGCATAATATTCCACTGTGTAAATGTACCACATTTTCTCTAACCCATCCACTTTCTTTAAAAAATTTTTTTTAATTTTAAAGATGTGGGGTACAATTCAGGGTTAGGTACACAAATGTTCATACGCAGGTACCCTTGATGATGAGGTGTGCCTCCCCCCAGCAGATTTCCACTACTGCCAATCCCACCCTCCCCTCTCCGCCCCAGCAATTTCCCACTACTGTCAATCTCTTTCTCACAGTATTAAGATACTTGTTCAAGGTCCACTTATGAGTGAGAACATGTGATATTCAGTACTTTGTTTCTGTGATAGATTATTCAGTATTATAGACTCTAAGTCCACCCAAGTTGCTTGAAGTTCATAATTTTGTCCTTCTTTATGGCTGCATAATATTCCATCAGGTATATGTACCACATTTTTTTCTATCCAGTCCACTTTTGATGAGCAGCATGGTCAGTTCCATGTTTTTGCTATTGTGAATAATGCTACAATAAGCATGACTGTGCAGATACTTTTTTCATAGAGTGATTTGAGTTCCTCTGGGTATATTCCCAGAAAGAAGATTGCTGTGTGATATGGAAGGTCAATTTTTAGATCTTTTAGAAATTGCCACACTGTATTCCACAGAGGCTGTACTAGTTTACACTCCCATCAACAGTGTAGAAGTGTTCCCTTTCCCTCACATCCTCTTCAGCATCTGCTGTTTTTTGAGTTATTGATGATGGCCATCCTGACTGGAGTTAGGTGGGGTATCTCAGTGTGGTTCTAATTTACAGTTTTTTGCTGATTAGTGAGGCTGAGCTTTTTTTCAAGTATCTGTTGGCTGCTCATATGTCTTTTTCTGAGAAACGTCTATTCATGTATTTTGCCCATTTTTAACAGGATGGTTTTTTGCCTTTTGGCATGTTTGAGTTCCTTGTAGATCCTGGATATTAGGGCTTTGTCAGATTTACAGCTGACAAATATTTTTTCACATTCTGTGGTCTGTCTCCCCACTCCTTTGATGGTTTCTTTTCCTTTGCAGAAACTTTTAAATTTGATGAGGTCCCATTTGTCTATCTTATCTTTTATGACATTTACTTTTGTAGAGTTGATCAGGAATCTGTTGCCTATTTCAATTTCCTTAAGGGTGCTTCCTATGTTTTTTTTCCTGGGATTCTTATAGTTTGAGGTTTTACATTTAGGTCTTTAATCCATTTAGAGTTGGTTTTTTTGTGAGTGATAATAGGTAGGGGTTGGGTCCCATTTTGAATTCTGTTTTGCGTGAGGGACAGTGACAGCTTGAATGAGTGCAAATGAGTTGAGTGCAAATGGAGAAGAGTCTGGACACTGAGTCCTCTGAGAAATGGTTGAAGGACTTAGGCAGGGACTTGAGAGCTGACGTAGGTTTTTGCCACAGGAGATTTGGATGCAGTTCCAGAACCAGTGATTTGGATAGATGCAATTGATAGTAGGCGAGTAGAAGAGAATGTAGGGTATGGAAACTCATTCTGACTGCAGAAGGGAGGTGGAAAGTTTTGAGTGGCAAGTGGGAGCCATTTTTTGGCAGTGATAATGGTGCTTGTGCAGAGAAAATGTGAGCATTAGATAGAGTTGAACTTGACCGTCTCTAAGTCCTTTTATTCCTGAAAATATCTTTCTTCAAGTCACTCCAAAGTTGTACAGAATTACTGTAGGTTATATATTGTACACTATCCCACCTCAGTTGACATCTTTAACATCTCATCTCTTTCCTCCTTTTTACAGACACGCTTTTTGAAAGAGTAATTCTTGCCATCTCCATTCTTTACTTCCCTCTAAACTCATCTTACTAGAATTTGGCTTCTATACTTATCCTGCTGTGACACGGTCAAAGTCGCTTTCTTAAAACCTCCACGTTCATGTTTTACCTACAGCCTCCTTTGCCTTTTGGCTGGATTTCACACCACTGCTCATTCCCGTCTTACATTCATCTTTCTGGTCTCTCTTGGCTTTTATGACTTTATTCTCTCCTGATTCTCTCCCTATCCTTCAGGTTGCTTATTCTAAACCATGTTCTGGGGAAAATGCTTTCTGGGGTTCTGTAAGGCTTTTCTCTTTTCTTATTATCAACACTCGCCATGTATTATCAAAGGTCCAGTTTAAAAAAGCCAATTTGCTTCTACCAGTTTTCTAAAAGCCAACTTGTGAGTGGAAGTTTTTCAAATTGATTTATTGTGATTAAAATTTTTTTTTGAGTCAGAGTCTTATTCTGTCTCAAGCTGGAGTGCAGTGGCATGATCACAGCTCGCTGCAGCTTCAAACTCCTGGGCTCATGGAATCCTCCCACCTCAGACTCTCAAGTAGCACCATCACATCCAGCTAATTTTTAAAATTTTTGATAGAGACGGGGATTGTTTTATGTTGTCC
Organism: Carlito syrichta; assembly: GCF_000164805.1. Classification (NCBI taxonomy): domain Eukaryota; kingdom Metazoa; phylum Chordata; class Mammalia; order Primates; family Tarsiidae; genus Carlito; species Carlito syrichta. The sequence continues at coordinate 47,809 of NW_007247303.1, read as the reverse complement.
AGTCTGGTCTCAAACTTCGGGGCACAAGCAATCCTCCTGCCTTGACCCCCTAAAGTGCTGGAATTAGGGAGTGAGCCACCAGTCCTGGCCTTATTGTGGTTTTCTTAACATCTTAACAAAAATATTTTATGTATTTATCATAGAATGCTGTATTTTGGTTGGTGAAGATAAAGTATGCTTTTCTAACTGCTAATCAAGATGTGGTTAATATGCAGAAAAGAATTTAATAATGGTAAAAACTTGATCAAACAGATATGTTTATATAAATGTAACATCTGATTTACATGCAATATCAAGACAGTGGAGAAAAGATGAGTGTTCAATAAGTAGATCTGACATTAAATAAAGTTAGATCCTAACCTTATATCATATACCAAAATAAATTCCAAATGGATTGAATATTTTAAAATAAATTCCACAAGTGTACTAGAATGTATACACAGCTTTATTATTTATAATCTTTCAGTGGGGAAACCCTTTCTAAATATGAAATTCAGGTCAGATTTCAAGGAAAAGATAGAACTGACCACTTAAACTTATATTAAAAAAATAATAGCAAAAGTACCTAATAGTCAAAAGACAAAATGTAAAAAATGTTTACTTCTTATTGACAGTTTCAGGAGGAACTCTACAGCTCCATTTCTGATGAGCAATGTGTTCTGAAAAGCACTAAATTTATGTCTATTGCATCAGATTCTCCTCTGATCTAATGGCTCACACACCCAATTGTTTATTTTCTACTTCACATGCATTGGTCAGTTTCTCTCCAAGCTTGTTCCATTTGCCCCTACTCCTGTCATCCTCATTTCATTGCTGCTGGAATGCTGGGAGTCATTACTGATTCCACTATTTATTGACTTTATCTTTTCTCGTTACGACTTGTCCATTGACAAGTCCTTCCAATTTGCCCCTAACTCCAAAAATAGATATCACACTTACACTTTTTTTTTTTCCTCTGTGAATCTTTTGGTCAGGCCAGGTCAATTATCTCCTAGTTTATTTTCCTCTTTCCATCCCCCCAACCCCAAATCTAATTTATTCACCTTATGGCAACAAGAGAATATTTTGGAGAAAAATCAGACTCCTTACTATATCCTGTAAAACACTGTAGAGTTTGGCTCTCTCTACCTCTTAAACCTCTTTCATGTCACTTTCTTTTCTGTTTTAACCACTTAAAAAAATCTTCAGGTAGACCAAGCTCATGTTAATCTGGAAAAGAAAGTGTTATCCCTTGTCTAATCATGTACTTCTCTGCATTCCCTGCCTTCTCTTGTAGTTAGAGTGGCGGATGGGATGTAGTTCTTGTAGCTAGAAGATGGGAGAAGGCCACTGGATCCATGTTAGACTTTGTGTTAATGGGAAATAAAACTTTATTTGAGATTTTGGGGGTTTATTTGTTAGTATGATGGAACTTTTCCTACCCTAACTAATTTAGGAATTTTTATGAGAAGTGGATGCCCTAACAGAAACTTACGATATTCACTTGGCTTAGCCGTTCAGTTGCAGGAAGGAAGAAAACTGAAACTGGAGGCTTGAAAGAGGGTTCTCTATGTGATGCCATGGCAGAACATGTGACAAAGCTATTGTCTGTGATAACCTGGGTGGCAAACCATTTGCCTTTTGATCTTGTAGCTCTAGGGGAAAATTTTAGAGAATGAACACGTGTTGTGGTTCATGCTGGTTGATAGTGGGTGCATTTGGCACAGTCTTCCAAGAAAGAGATTACTTCAAAAAAGAACCGGCCAGTTTTCAAGCAGAAATAATCTGCAATAGAGGGATTTCAGAAATGGGGAGCATTGGTTAGTAAACCAGACTGATCCTAGATCCCAGATAACAAGAGATGGGATTTAAAAAGGCATCAAGCAGTTAACTCTCTGTAAAACATTTCAGTTGGGATAAAATGAATTAGATCAAAGATTAGCTTAGTGGTATGAACTTGCAACTTAAACTTGATAGTCTTCAGGTAGCTGCTGAGAGAAAGGGGGTGGGGAGAGAAATCGAGAGAGTGAGAGACGGAGTGAGCATAGCACAAGGAAGCATAAAAGTAATTTGAAAGGAAAATAGATCCATTTGAAGACATTTACTCTTTTTCTTTTAAAGATGTGGGGTACAAGTCAGGATTGGGTACATAAGTGGTCTACCTACAGGCGAAGTTTGGGCCTCCCATTGGACCTCAATTTGCCTGGATTAGGATCAGGCACCCTTATTGATGTTATGTGTTCCTCCTCACCACCGGCAGTGTCCTGCTACGACCAATACCTTTCTTGTAATATTGCGATAAATGTTCAGGGTCAAAATTGGTCAACAGATATAAAGTTATAGTTAAATAGGAGGCATAAGTTTTGGTGTTCTAGTACACAACAGGGTGACTATGGTTAACAATATTATTAACAATAATGAATGTTCTTGCCATGAAGAAATGATAAATGCATAAGGTGCTGGATATGCTGATTACTCTGTTTGATTATTATGCAATGTGTATATACGTGGAAACATCACACTGTGCCCCAGAATATGTACCATTATTATGTATCAATTAAAAACAAAATAAAAAAAGTAATTTGAGAAGTAAGTGTAGGAAGAAACATTGGATTTAGTAGTTGCAAATAGAACTTCCAGGAAGCAAGTCATTTAGGAGTCTACTAAGGTTTAGGAGCTTACTAAGATGCCTGTTAAAGTCATTGAAGGTACCATATAGCCAAAGAAGCCAACAAAGTCTCTGACATCTGAGCTGTAAAACAATTGTTAGTGCTCCAATCTTCCACGAAGGAAGGCAGACTTCAAAGGCAAGTTCTCAAATACCAATTTTGTAATATTGCGATAAATGTTCAGGGTCAAAATTGGTCAACAGATATAAAGTTATAGTTAGATAGGAGGCATAAGTTTTGGTGTTCTAGTACACAACAGGACAGTGAAAATTATGGCTAAATAGAAAACTCTAAAGGGACAGATTCAGGGATTACAAATAACAAAAGGCAAAGGACTCATCTTAGAGAGCAGAATCAGGGCCTCAGCTAGTTCTCTCCACTAGGCACAGGTTAAGAGTTTTACCATATGGGTCTAATTGCATTTTAGCATTGCTGGGACCAGTGACTGGTGGTCCTTTCTAGAGGAGACTATTTGTTGTAGTTACTTTGGTCCCGACACAGTATTTTATATGGCATGAGTGGATAGAAAACTTGTCTTTTTAATTCAGAGATTGTTAGACTGAAGAGAGTCACATCTGGACTGGATGGTGAGGGCTCAGAAATGCTAGGTTTTCCAGTTGGATTAGATTTTGGATTGTATCCCTTGGGAGGGAAATGCATTGATCTACATGTAGGAAGAAAAGATTAAATGGATCTGGCCATTTCAAACTGTGATAGAGTATTTAATGCTCACCAAACATTCATGTGCTCCTCCTTCATTTTCCAGCCTTACTTGCAGGTACGTTGGTTTCATGTGATTGGACTCTAGCCAATGTGGATAAGTAGAAAAATGTCTTTAAGGATATTGGTACGTGATCCTCCAGTCCTCTTTTCTGTTGTGATGATTATTTTAAATGCCAAAGTGTTTCAGATGCTGACTACAAAATGGAGGAGGTTTGTGTGGACCCCCACGTTAGACTTTGTATGATCTGTAAAACAAATCACTTTTGTTAAACCACTGAGATTTCAGAGTTTGTTATTGCAATATAGTCTATCTTATCCTAACTAATCCACCAACTGTCACATATTCTTTGTATCCTTTTCTTAAAACATTGTTCCTGATTTTTTTCATGAATATTTCCTTCAGGCTTTAGTTTGAATGTCACATTCTCAGAGGGGATTTCTCTGAACACTTCATCTTATGAAGGCACATCCATCTAAGTTGTTATTTGGCCTGAGTCCCTTTCTTGTTTCATTTATGTAGCAATCACAACACATTTATTTTTTCACCTGTTTATTTTTCACTTTCTTTTCTAAACAATATCCTTTATTAGATCAGGTAACAAGTCAGTTATCTTCAGTATTGTAGCTCCAGTGTCAATCACAATGTCTTTCAACATAATATGTGCTTAGAAAGTATTTGTTGAATACGTGAGTGAAATTAACCTTTTGGGTCACAGTTTTCTCACCTGGAAAGTGTTGATAGTTTTAGTCTTTATGTTACCTCCTTTTCTTTTTATTTTTTGAGTGCTGCTGTGCTTGAGTATTTATTCTTGGAATTAAAGTTTAACTGTTGTTCAATCCTCAAGAAGGGAAATAGAACTCCTGAGAGTTCAATATCGATAGTTTAGAGAAAATCACATCACCAGGGAATTCATAATCACTTAGTAACAAAAGCTGATCAGATGAGGACTACTAGGCCAGGAACCTTCTGCAAGACTATGACCAGTACTCCTGGGCTTAACTTCACCTGCTGTCCTAAGCAATTCCTATTTAGGACGAGACTTCCTTAAAATTTCTCACAACATGAAATCATCACACATTTAAACCATGAGGGGCAACTCAAAGCTTCTCGCCTGTGGAGTTGCCCAGGAGATGCAGATGCGTAAAGATCAAAACCAATATGGCATCCTTGGGGACTCCCAAATGGCCCTCGGGAATGGACCCCTTAGTGGGGATACAAAAAATGTAATTGAGCTCTTTTCTTCCTATGGTGCATATACTGGAACATTTATTGGAGCTTTTTTTTTCTTATGCTTTTCTGGGTCCTTTTCCCCTAACACATACAACCTCAAAAAGTCATGTATCATTATGCAAGTGTCAGCTGCCTCCTATATAGGCCCTTGGATTGCCAAATATGGATCAGAGCTTGGGTCTAAAATATAAGCCCATGAAGCCAGCAAATCAGCAAGACTGTCCTTGTTGTTTATTCCTTAAGCAAAGGAAGCAGAAGGAGTCCTTGGAGTACACCTCTGGCCCAGTCCCTTTCTGGTGCAGGACATCAGACAGAAGCTTAGGACCAAAAGTGATTTAGTAGTAAATGAGATGCACTTATCTAAACTGTCTTCTAGTTTATATGAAAAAAAATCTTCGTGTCTGAAAGGACATAACATGGAGTCAATATACCCAATGAGCAGCCATTTGAACATTGCCTAGATCTGCTATGTTTCTCAAGCAGTTCACTTTAACTTACCCTGAGATCGCTAATCAAGGACAAAACTGGTTTCTCTCAGAGATAGCAATTCATAATTGTCTGGCAATCCCCTCCCCAACTCGTTCTGTAAATAAGTTAACCTAACTAGACCTTTGTGACCTTCATGACACAGACCCCATCAACATGGTAGCAGTCATGTGACTGAACCACCCATCTGCCTACTGTCCATCACCTGACATCAGTACCTGCACTTCCTGTCCCTTTTGTGATGATGTGTAAAGGACCACTACCCAATCACCTTAGTGACCTGCCCCCATCCAAGAGAAGGTTTAAAAGAATTCAATCTGGAGCAACCATTTGCCCTTGCTTTGTTAAACTCTGGTGTGTTCATCTGGTTCTTTGACTATGGCTGCCATGTTTTCTTAAGCTTTGGCCCCCTCCCCTACCTTGGGGAGGTGACTCTCCTCTCTCTCTCTCTCTCTGTCTCTCTCTATCCATGCGTGATTGCTTTGCTAAGCTATGGTCTGGCCATGTGGCTCCTTGACCTATGGTTGCCTTATTTCCTAGCTTTGCACCCGCTTCCCCCTTGGGGAGGGGAATTTCCTCTCTCTCTCTCTCTCTAATTTACTTTCTAGCCATTGCCTTGCTAAGCACTGGCCAGGTCATGTGCTCATTGAGCTATGACCAGGCCATGTTTCCTGGCTTTGGCCCCCTCCCCTACCTTGGGGAGGTAATGAATCTCCTCTCTCTTTCTCTCTGTAATTTACTTTCTAAATAAATTATATTTTTCAATCTAACTTCTGTGAAATTATTTTCATCTTTCACAGTCACCAGATTGCAAACTCCATTGTGCCTGACCTATCATTTTGGAGGCCCTACTGGGAGTTTTAACCTAACAGTGTCCTAGTAGCTATTGCTAAAAAAAAAAAAAACCCAAACCCAAACCCAAACCAAAAAACCAAAACAAAACAAAAAAAACAAGGAACTCTTATGTTGAACCAAGAGGCAAGTATAACACAAAGAATTTCTCAGAGGCTTCCCAAACCCTTTTTTGGGAAGATGGAGGCCCAGATGGAGAGAGTAGTGCCACAGACATCGGACAATAGCAATGCAGGCGCAAAATAAATGAAAATGTGTTTTCTTGCGTGAAGTAATTTGATACTTGATGTTTCAAAACACATTTTTGAGGAATTTTTTTATGGGAAATACTGGAAGTTTTCTGACTTTTCTTCTATTTAATTAGTTTATCATTGTTTTTGTTTAGGGTTAAATATTGATGAGGATGGGATACCATGGTATTTTGGGTACCTCAAGGTCTTAATCCAGCCTGTGAGGACAGAAATGAGTGACAACACAGAGAAAGTCATGTGCTTTAATAGGTCCAAGAAAGAGACTGGAGCTGACAATCTTTCATCAGAAAAGTCCCCAGTTTTTCTGCTTCACTCTGAATTCTTGTCACCAAAGATTACTAATGGAAAATTTTTGAAAGGTACTCTCAAATCAAGATTAAAAGTTTGAGTTTTTCTGGTAGGTGCCTGGGTTGGTCTGTGTGGCTGAGAATCTGTCTTGCTTGGAATACAGCAAGAGTTACCATTTTTACATGGCTTTTTCACCTGTTCACCAGGTTTGCAGTTTCTCCTGCAGTGTCCTTTGATGATCCAGCAAGACTTTTGGCCCCCGCAGACTGAAAACAGTAAAGAAAGGTAATTAGCTCAAGATATTGATGCTCGTAGTCATAACAATTATTGTTCACTGTGCCTTTTTCTTTTCTTGTTTGGTTTTTAAAAAAGTTTCAACAGCTTTAGAGGTACTAATGGTTTTTGGTTACATAGATGCATTGTACAGCGGTGAAGAAGTTGGGCTTTAAGTATACTCGTCAGCCCTACAAGTGCACACTGCACACAATAGGTGACGTTTTATCCCTCGCCTACTTCCGACCCTCCCTCTTCTGAGTCTCCAGTGTCCATTATACCATTTTTTAATGTCTTTGCAGTTCCTTAACTTAGTTCCCACATGTAAATGAGAAATACTGTATTTGGTTATTGCGTTACTTTACTTAGGGTAATGATCTCCAGTTGTGCCAAGTTGTCACAAAACACATTTTTTAAAAAATGGCTGAATAGTATTCCGTGGTATATATACCATATTTCCTTTATCTACTGATCAGCTGATAAACATTTAGGTTGATTTCACATCTCTGCAATTGTGAATTGTGCTGTGATAAACATGTGAGTGCAGATTTCTTTTTTATATAATGATCTGTTTTCCTTTGGGTAGATACCAAGTAGTGGGATTGCTGGATGAAATGGTAGATCTCCTTTTAGTTCTTTGAGAAATCTCTATACTGATTTTCACTGAGGTTGTATCAATTTGCATTCCCACCAATAGTGTACACATACGCATTCCCTTTTCTATGCATTCATGCCAGCATCTATTGTTTTTTAATTTTTTAAATAATGGCCACTCTGATTGGTATAAGGTGGCATTTCATTGTGGTTTTCATTGCGTTTCCCTCACGATTAGTGATGCTGGGTATTTTTTCATATGTTTGTTGGCCATTTGTTTGTCTTATTTTGAGAGATGTCTATTCATGCTGTTTGTCTACTTTTTAATGGGGTTATTTGTCTTTCTCTTGCTCATTTGTTTAAGTTCTTGTAGATTCTGGATTTTAGTCCTCTGTCAGATATATAGTTTGTGAATATTTTCTCCCACTTCATAGGTTGCCTCAAACAATGCTTGCCTAGATTAATGTAATGGAATATTTCCCCTATGTTTTCTTCTAGCAGTTTTGTGGTTTCAGGTTTTATACTTAAGTATTTAATCCATTTTGAGTTAATTTTTATGTATGGTGAGATATAAGAGTCTAGTTTCATTTTTTTTTTTTTTTTTATGTGAATATCCAGTTTTCCCAGCCTCATTTATAGATGAGACAGTCTTTCCCCATGGTGTGTACATGGCACCTTTGTTGAAAATCAGTTGGCTGTATATATGTGCATTTATTTCTGGGTTTTCTATTCTATCCCATTGGTCTATGTGTCTGTTTTTATACCAGTATTACATTGTTTGCTTTACTATAACTTTGTAGCGTGTTGTGAAGTCAGATGGTGTATTGCTATAAGCTTTGTTATTTTTGTTGAAGATTGCTTTTGTTATTTGAAGTCTTTCGTGGTTCCATATGATTTTTAGAATTGCTTAGTTTAAGGATAAAACATCTTCATGAGCAGATGGAAATCTGTTTTTCTTGTATTTTGGAGAAATACTCATAAAGGCTTCTTGCTCATTTCACAGAAAACCTGGGTAAGCTACAGAATTTAGCAAGAAACATGGGATAGAGTATAGGCAATTGAGAAATTTTACTTATTTTATTTGATAATTTTTACTTTTAAAGGCAACACCACTTATATACCCAACAACAATCTATTAAAATCTGGCTGTTGATTGTTAAGTGACTCTAAATAGGTTTTCTAATAACACATACTTTAAGAAAAAATAAAATAAATAAATTGAGAAACGCATTTGATATCTTTGCTCATTGCTTTGATGTTGTTCATTGCTTAAAGTTGCCAAAGGGTCATAAATATAGTTTTAAAAATGCATTTTGGAAATGTTATTCATTGCTTAACCAACAATAGCTGAATTTACTATCTTACATAACTTCAATGATGCCATGTGTCATTTTAAATAACAAAAGGATATTCAAGAATCAAGCTGAATGCTGAAAAGAAAGAATAGAAAAACAACTGAAGGAAATTTAGAAAAAATTATGGAGAGTACAAAGCTAGACATTATAAGTAGCATGCCTATGCTTGAGTTTTAAAAGTTAATTTTTAATTGAAGTATAGCACACTTTCAGGAATGTGCACTAATTATTGGTGTGCAGCTGGATGAATCTTCATAGAGAAAACTACTCACAGAACCAGCATTAAAAGACCTCCTCGTGGCCTCTCTGTCAATAATATTTCTCTTCCCCTCCAAGATAATGCTGTCTTTACTTCTTAATACCACGTAGAGGCTGACTGCAAAAGAAACCCATTTAAAAAAAATTCTTTCTAGAATCTATGCTATTTGCTATGTAACTTTATGATGACTTCGTATTGTGGCCAGGGGTCTACCTTACCATTTGCCTCTGGGCTCATCCATGTGATTTGTTTGCTAGTAAATGTGATTTCTTATTTAGGTCAAAGTTCATTTAGAAGTATATTATTTCATTTCTAAATATAAGAGTTCTTTGCCATTCTTTTATTATTAATTTCTAATTTTATTAATTATGTTGGGGATCTTAATTGGTATGCTATTCTTCAATGAAGTTTTCTTTGTGGTCTAAAATGTGGGATATTTTTGTAACTTTTTGTGTGTGCAGAAAAAGAATGATTACTCTCTATTGGGCATAGATATATCCTGATATAATGTATATCCTATAAATTCAAGCTTATCTAATACATTGGTCAGATTTTTGATGTGTTATTATTAATCACATGTTAAAAATTGGGTTAAATCAGTAAGTGTGACTGATCCTAATCCAGATGGTATGAGGTCCAATGAGAGGCCTCAAACTTTACCTGTACCTAAACTACTTATGTAACCAATCCCGACTTGTACCCCACAACTTTGAAATTAAAAAAATTTTTGGGTTAAAGATCTCCAAATACTTTGTTGACTTAACTATTTTTCTATGAAGCACTATCATTTGTTGTTTTGCAAATCTGAAAACTGAAATTATAGGTGCTAATATGTTCTTGTGGCTCAATTATTTCTTTACCAGGATACAATTCACCTCTTTATCAATTATTATAAATTTTACCATGAATTATTCTCTATCACATATTGAGAGTGCTACTCCAGCTTTTGTTTAGGTTATATTTGCCTAGTGTGGACTTCATTATTTTAATGTTTCCATGTCATTTTATATCAGATATATTTGTGTCTTGTAGACAACATGATATTTGAACTTTCTTTATCTCACTTAAGTGCATAAGCTTTCATTTATTTAATTTAATCTATCTGCATGTATTGTGAATAAAATTATATTTAGACTTATTTCTGCTATCGTATTTTATATTTTCCATTTATTACAGATTTTTTCTTACTATTTTCAATTATATGGATAAGGGTTCCCTAAGCTTGTTTAAAATACATTTTATTTTTATTCTTATGCTAAAAGCAAACTTAGCCTATTTTCACGATAATCTACCTTTAATGATTTTTGAAATATCTTACCTTTTAACAAGGCAAGTAGTTTAGTGCCCCCCATATTTCTTGGCCATCCTCTCACTAATCGTATTGATTATTTAGAATTTATGGGCAATTTTGGGATATATTTTCTCTCTCTAGTCGAGTTTTCTTAGTCAACTACAAAATTACAAATAATTGATCATTCTTACCTTTCATATCATTTCCAATAGCCTTTTGGATTTCTCTTTTTATTTGAATTATTTCTCCAAGTCTTTTCAAAATGGGTCTTTATGTACAAGTGTTCTGACTCTCTCTATGCTTGAGAATATTTTTGTTATGCCCCAATATTTAAGTAGCAGTGTAGATAGATAAAAAATCCTATGTTCAAAGTTCTTTTCCTTCACTATTTAAAGTATTTATTTTTTCTTTCACACCAGCATTACAGTTGTCACAACCCCTAATTTTCCTGAGTTTGCATACAAAATGTTCATTGAGTTTTCAAAGTTTTTCTTGTCTTGGGATACTTACAAAAGGTAATTATGAAAAACAAAATTATAAATTTATTCATTACTTAGCAAATTGATGAGAAGTTTTTGTCCAAGTATGTAAAAACATGTGTGGAAAAAGTCAGTTGCAGCTTTGTTTGTCATATCAAAGTTCTGAAAACATTCCATTTTAACCCTCACTGGAGATTAGGTGTATACATTAATACCTATCAATGTGATGGAATGATATGTGACTTCCAGAAGCAATTATACAGATTATGTGCTGACAAGGAAGATGTCTAGCATATGAGGGGGTATCCTTCCCCCAAATCCGAATTCTCTTTTGGATATCTTGTAGTACAGGCTTCCCCTGCTAGGTAAGTGTTCTGGGAACCCATCGGCATCAGTGCTGTGAGAGGCTGTGTTTGGCTTCAGTGGATTTTTTGGGAGGGAGGGGGGAGTCTTTCAACACGTTTGCCCATTTCATGATGGGCGATTTATGAGTGCACCTGCCCACACTGTGCTGAGTGTTCAGTAGTTTTTGTCCCAAAACGGCATGATTCCTGTGTCCCACCCTCTCTATTCACCTAATCTCACCCCTAGTGACTTTTTTGTTTCCTTGAATTAAAAACGTCCTCAAAAGGAAATATATATGCCCATGTGGAAGAAGTGAAACAAAAAATGACAGAAGTATGAAAATCAGTGAGTTCAAAAACTATTTTGAGCAGTGGAAAAAAGGTGACTGAAGTTTAAACATGTAAAAATACATACACATTTTACAATAAATAAATTCCAGGTTTTTTTGGTTCTGTCTCGTATATTGCTGAATTAAACTTTGGAACAATGTATAGTTACCCTTTTTTTGGTTAAAAAAAGAACGACAGGCACATACACGTTTATGGGGATTTATATATACCTGGAAAAAAAGTTTTAAAAGATCAGGCAGAAGAGGAGAATGGCAGCCTGTCTAAAAATTATTCAGGTCTTCACAAGCAGTAGTTTCAAAACTCTGGGCCTTTGTTTGTGAAATCTCATGATTAATTATTAACAAAACCACAGACATTCGAGGTGGGAAAGGAGCAGTGAGGTCTATACTTCCTTCCTCGTGACTGCTCTGTGATACTTTCATCTCAGAATAGAGCAGGGACTTTGTAAGAAGCAACCAAAGAACTTAATGTCTAAGAAAGATCTCAGGACTAATGATCTGGTCGAGATTGGAAAGACAGCTGAAGTCAAGCAGCCCCTCATCTAGGTCATGGGGTCAAAGCACCAAAGGTGATTTTGGAAGCTGAGGCTACAGCTGAGTATGAAAGGGACTTTTTGGAAGGTACCCTGCCCTACTCCATGTCTCCAAAGATCCTGGTTAGATACGTATTTCCAATATGGGCCACAGGTTTTTCCTGAAAGAAAAGCATCTTGAAAAATCAAGCAGATTTCAGCCATCCCTGAAAACATCTAAATGGATGAAAAGATATTAAATTTTCCATGGACAGTTCCCCACTCTAGCTCTTTTTTCCTTCTCCCTCGGTTCTATTTAGAGCAATGTATAGTTACCTGGGAACATCTGGAACAGGACCAAAAATACAGTAAAAGTCAGTATCGAGAATTTCATGGTCTTTGAGAAGGATGAGGCAGACACAGGAGTCCAGAGCACTCTGCAGTGGGAATCTGGGCTCAGGTTTTTATTTGCTTCAGTGGGTGGGGGTCGGGGGTGAGTCAGTCATGGGTAATAATGCAGAGAGGTATAAAGGGACAGTTGTCCTTTGGCCAGTAGCATTAAGAGATTAGTCACCATTCAGAGCCCTGTTCTGAGTACTCTAAGGGGAGGCAGAAGAATGGAAGAGAAGGTAAAATTGTCATGGGGGTATATACAGAGAGGAGTCACACACTAGGAAGTCTTCCTTGTTCCCGACTCCCACCTAACATGGAGTGTTGGGCTCTCTGCTCATAGCTCTTCCCATTCTGTCCTAATGTTCATCACGCTGCACTGGGACCAACCGAAAACTTCCTTTGGTCAGAAACTGTCTGTCTCTTTACTGTGATTCCAGGACCTGGGCCTTAAACTTAGGGGGGCCAGAAGAGAATATTTTAATGAAGAGAATGAACACATTTTTATACAAGGTATAACATCCTGGGGACTCTAACAATCAGGATCTTTGGAATGAAGTAGGTCAGAATTTTTTATTTTACAGATGGGAACACTGAAGTCAAGAAGCGTGACTAGCAAGCAAGGGAATTGGGGAGCAGACTCTAATAACAGGGCCTGCATGCTCTTTTCCCAGGGCGGGTTATGTGTAATGGGAATGCTGCTTCTCACATAGGCGTCCTGGGAAGAAAGCACAGTGATGTGTACCACCACCCAACACACAGAGCTGACTTTGGACCCAGCTGTCACCCTGAATCCACCTCAGCATTGTCTACTAGGCTTCATATTTACCCTGTATCAGCCTTTGCAGAGTGAGTGCCCTGCCGGCTTGATTACGGAAGAACTAATAAAAATTGGGAGGAAGCGCCTAATGTTCTTGTTCTGAATAATTTCCAGGTGGTTTATTTCTTTCAGTTACTTTTTTGTGTGATTGATTTCTGGTCTTAATGGACCATGATCAGAAGCCAGAGCTTGATAGTTTTTAGTTTGGAAAATTGAGCAATGATTTTTTTCTGTAAATGAACCTGGTTCTTTGGTATGATCTGGAACAAAGTCCTCTATTAAACTAAGCCTTTCACTGTCCTAATCAATATAAATATTCTAACTTATTTTTTATTTACTTGAAGTGTAAAATACTTAAAGAGCTCCATTAAAATTCCCCGTGTGATCAAGCATTTAGTCAAGTTCATTTTTTGTTATTTTGACTTATTTACTGATTTTGATGATTGCGTATTTATTCTTAACCAAAATAAAAATTTGATAAGAAAACTATGAGAAACCTCTAATTCATGAATGCATGCATTTTTCTCTTAAGCATCTTTACTGCTTACTTGAAATAATTAAATAGCACACTCGCACATATTGTTAACTATGTAATGGATTGGGGCTTTTAAAAATGGACCCAGTGGACATAAGCTCATTGGTTATGTATTTGCTCAACCTTATTTTTAAAAATTACACTAAAAATGAAAGTCTGGTCATTCTTATACCTATGTTCTCAGGTGTATTTGAGCAGCACAGGCTTTAACTTGACGACTTACCACTTGGGCAAGTGATTGTAGCTGTCAAAGCTTCTCTGTGCCTCAGTTTCTTTTTTATTTCAATAGCTTTAAGAGGTACAAACAGTTTTTGGTTACATGGTTGTATTGTAGAGTGGTGAAGAAGTCTAGGCTTTAAGTGTACCCAACACTCACACCTGTGCACATTGTGCCCGATAGGTAATTTTTATCCCTCCACCTCTTTCCTCCTTCTGATAATCAAGTTCTTTTATTTCCAGTAGTCACCACATTACATACTTGTTTTGTTGCTTTCTTTTATGGTACATCAATTTTTGTGACTGTTATAGCTTCTTTGTGGATTGTGACATTTATTTTTGCACTTTTTCCACCTTGAGTAGTTCTTCAATTCTTCAGCTTTTTGTGTTAATATAGGAATTGTACCCTGGCTGTAAGTCTGATTCAGCATTTGCAGTTCTTTTTTTGTTGTAATTTTTTTTTAAAGATGTAAGTTACAATTCAGGGTTAGGTATACAAATGTTCGTTATGCAGGCACCCTTGTTGATGAGGTGTGACCCCTCTCCTCCAGCAGTTTCCCACTACTGACAATCCTGTCCCTTCACCCCGGCAGTTTCCCACTACTGCCAATCCCTTTCTTATAGTATTATGATAGCTGTTCAAGTTCTGCTTATGAGTGAGAACATGTGATACTCGGTTCTTTGTTTCTGTGATAGATCACTCAGTATTATAGCCTCTAAGTCCATCCAAGTTGCTGCGGAGTTCATAATTTTGTCCTTCTTTATGGTTGCACAATATTCCATCATGTATATGCACCACATTTAAAAAAATCTAGTCCTCTTTTGATGGACAGCATGGTTAGTTTCATGTTTTTGCTATTGTGAATAATGTGTAGCTTTTAAATAGCCTACAAAAATTATTCCGCTACACTTTCTAGTTCCAGAATTGCGGATGAGAAGTCTGTTGTTAGTGTGATTCTTTTTTCTTTGCTGGTATCTTGTATCTTTTGCTTGGAAGCCTCTGATATTGCCTTTTTATCCTGGGAATGTAGATTTTTAAAACCAGTTTGTATCTGGATATGTGTATTTTCTCATGGATATGCCTGGGACTGGGCAAATCCTTTAAATCAAATAACTCGTGCTTTCCTTCAGTTCTGAGAAATTTTCTTCTCTTATGTATCTAATTGTAATTTCTATTTGTTTTCTTTCTAATTCTTGAGGTCATTATCTGTAGGTGTGGCATAGAAGTGTTCTTTAAAATACTTTTCTCTCCATGAGTGTGCAGCAGAAGTTTCCTCATAAAAGCATGAGGAAAGTGAAGAAAACGTTACCCCAGTTAACAATGTTCATTTCATTGTATTTTGTTGTCATTGTGAAATAACTCCTCCATTTCATCTTACAGACCACCAATCTGTTGCTGTGTGAGCATTCTTTTTTTCCTTTAACAAACTGATCATGCGACTTAAGTTCTAGAAGTTCTTTTTGTTCTTTATTTTTATGACCTGGGAAGTCTTCATTATGCCCAAAATTTAATTTTTCATCTGATGCTACTATTAGTTTACTTTAAAGAGAATGGAGTGGGAATAAACTGTTTTTGTCTGTACTTTATGAACCTTTGGGAAACTGCCCTGGTGGCTACTAATCACAGAACCATCAGTCATAACTACTGGTCAGGGCACATTAGCCACGGTGGGTGAATTGATCCAGGAATCAGACCTCTGGGCAGATAAAACAGTGGAACTGGATGTCACATGTCTTCACCCTAGAGGAATTGGAAAGCAAAAATGTGGCCTTCCTGACTTCAGAGAAGGAGATGTCCTTTCTCACTTTGTCTCATATGACAGGAATTACCCGACTGCAGATCAGTGCAGATGAATGACCACAGTTGCCGCTTGATTAATAAGTGACGAAGCTGGGATTCGGAATAAAGTCAGTCTGACTTTAGAGTTTTGCGTCTTAATCATTATAATATACTTTCTGTAAAACACTCAACTTTTTAGAAAGAGAATATCCTTTTTTTTGTCCATGGCAGTATTTTCTCCTAGCCTCTTGATGCCAACATCTTTCTCTCCCTCTGGGTCTTTGTTCCATTAATCACCTCTCACCTCTTTGTACCTTCAACTTCTTTATCTCTATTGGATTTCTCCCTCCGCCCCCCAGAGGCAGTCCCATCTCTGCTCATTGTCCTGGTCTGGCCTCTGAAGAGTCAAAAGTAGTTGTCCTCTAACCATTGTGGGATGTTGAGTCAATTATTTCCTTGCTGAGCCACAATTCCTCTTCTAGAAAATAAAGATAAAAATACCTACCCTATTGTGAGGATTAGTCACAGTAAATACTCAACGTGTGGCTGAAGATACCATTGTTTTGTCTATTAGGTTACTAAGGCAATGGTAAGTTCCTAAGGACAGTTACAAAAGAGTAGGGGTACTGACTTCACCTCCATCTTGTTATGTTGTTCCTCCAATTCCTCTGCCATAGTTATGGGAATGAATCACGGGGGAGTGTGCTTCCTCCTTTGGCCTATGGCTTACCACGCTGTGGTTGCTGATACCTGGTGCATGGCAAATATATTCATTATCTACAGCTGTATGGTAACCAACCCAAATATCTTAGTGACTTAAACTGACAATAGTCATTCACTATCTCTCACAGTTTCTGTGGGTCAGCAATTTAGGAGTACCTTGGCTGGGAGATTCTGGCTATAGGTCTCTCATGAGGCTGTAGCCGGATATTAGCTTGGGCAGCAATCATCAGATGGCTCAGCTGGAGTTAGAGTTTCTTCTTCCACATGGATGACAAGTTGGTGTTGGCTGTTGGTGGAAGGGCTCACAGTGTCTCTCCATGCAAACATCTGGTAAAAGTGTCTTTCAGAGAGTGAAAATGTCCAGAACCAAGAGATGAGCTCAGTGAGTTTCAGGGACAGAAACATGGCTAATGCCCTTTATATATGTCAATTTTCCTTCTTAATGAGTGAACTCCTATTGGTTATGGGGAAAGGATTGCTGTATTATCTCAAATTCTTCCCCTGTGCCTGACACAGGGCTTTGCCATGGTACCATATATTCCATTTGTTTAAAATTCTTCTTCAGACTTATCTTGTACATGTCTTGCTCAAGTCCTAGAATCAACCATTTCTCCACAGAAGCCTGCTTTCTTTTATTTGAAATCAAATTCTGGGCACTAGATGTTCCTGACTGTCTTTCGCATTGAGAATAGGCCACATTTTTTTGGTTCTTAGTGTGTATGGGTAATTTTGGATTCTATTGCGGGCATTTGAATATTGTGTTGTGGGACTCTTCTTCCCATTAAAATTCCTTGGAGAATGTTAATTTAAAAAAAAAAGCAACAGGCAGTCAACCTGATTAGGTGCAGATTGCTCATTCTGTCTTACTTCCATGGGTGGTGGCTTCAATGTCAGTTCCATTTTCAAAACTTTGGGGGTTCTACTTTGTGTCTGTTCTGCACATGCATTTCTTAAGGGTTAATTTGAGAGTTGGTACTGTTTTTCTATCTTAATTGTTTCAAATCCTTTGTTATTCTGCTTCAAGCCTATCCTCTGTATCAAGTTTCAATTCACAAGATGCTCAAAGCAGCTGCCCAGGTGTGTTTTCTGAATTGAAGTTGGTTTTCCTTTCTTTTCTTGGAAGGAAGGGGTTGCTATACAATGCATAGATTAACCCAGAATGTATAGTTTCTTCTGTTGATTGTGAAACTTTTTCCTATGTGCGAGCCCATGTGAATTGAGAGACAGGGAATGGAGAATTCAAGGGGATTCTATAGTTCTCTTTCTGATGCTATCTAAGTAGAGGACTGTTGCAAAAGTCACGTGATCCTTGAACGTTTATGTGGATATGATGTGACTGAAGAAAGAAAAGAGTTTCCTTTGAAAGCTGTCCCTACATTAGATAAGTGAACCTGCCTATGAAGGTTACTGGAAAGGGTGTAAAGGTTTTACTAACTCTCAAGAAAAAAAAATCAAATCAAACACAAATTCCCAATACTTTAAATTTACTAACCCTTAAAGAAAAAACTCTGCAGCCAGGGAAAAATGACAAGTGCTTGAGAAATTGAACTATCAATTAAACCTTGTAACATGTGTAAACACATTGACTAAATTAAAGAAATGTGTCTTCGGAGGACTGAATTGTATGATGGTTTTTCTACTTGAAAAGTTTCTTTGCAAGTGAAGAAATTCTGTGCAAGTACTGAGCTGTTTAAAATCTTTTGATCAAAGGAATATTATAATCTTTCAAAAATAAAATAAAATATAGATAAGTAAAAAATGCAGAAAAGTCTTTCAAAATCACAAAGATTTCAGAAATAATTTTAATGATGTTCTTCTTTTCTAATATAAACTTTCACTTAAAAACATTTCTGGATGAGAAAGATGAAATCTAATTTAAGCTAAATGATCTTAATGTTCCTACTGAGTACAATATAAGGAACAAAAGATATGCAAATTAACTTTAGGCTTAATGAGTAACCATAAAAAGGACTATGAAACTCCTTTGTAAAGTTTTTAATATTGCTTAGTTGAAAGAGATTTTATAGTTACATCCAGTTCTCATTACTACTCTCAAGCAGGGGAAACATTTTATTTTTTATAAAGTTTGGGTTAAAATAGGCTTATACGTATTCTCTCTGAATATGCTTCATGGGGAAAAAAATACAAATATGAAATTTTTAGCTTATCTATGACTTCTAATTTATTTATTATTTTGCAAAATGGTTAAAATAAATAAATACCTAAATCCCTCATACTTAATTTGCAGATTGGATATGTTTTAATTAATTATAGCAATAATTTAAAGTATATAAATACAAGCAATTTAAATGAAGCCATACTTTAATTAAATAGAGTCATAATTTAAACATATAATATACATTAATTCGATTCTTAAAAACTTCAGACAATATTCTATTTCTGTGGATTGACAGTTCCACCAATTACTCCAGCTGGGTGTCATTTTATGATTTCCTTGCTTCTCTGTCAAACTTTTATTTTAAGCTGTGATCTCATCATCCTTCAAAGTTAACTTTAATATATATTTTAAAATCCATAATTGATTTAGGGTCTTTAGAGCAACTCAATATTATGGCAATTGGGCAGAGATCTTTATTTATCTGGATATTTTTAAAGAAAGTAGAATTTGGAAAGACAAAAAATAAAGCCTATAGTAACCACTTAGTCTTCATTTAAAAAAAAATCTATGGATTACTTTACTAAGCTCTGATGTGTCCATGCGGCTCTTTGAGCTACAGCTACCATGTTTCCTAGGCTTTGGCCCCCTGTCCTATCTTGGAAAGGTGAATCTCCTCTCTCTCATCATTGGTCCTTGCTTTGTTAAACTCTGGTTTGTCCACATGACCCTTTGAGCTGTGGCTGCCATGTTTCCTGGCTCTGGCTCCCCCTCTCCTACCTTGGGGCAGTTAATCAATCTCTCTCTAATTTACTTTCTTAATGCACTGTATTTTCTAATCTAACGTCTGTGGAATTCTTCGCGTTTTTCACGCGGCACCAAATTGCACAACCCCACCCTAACAGGTCTGACCTAAGATTTGGAGGCCCTGCTGGGATTGTGACCTAACAGATCTATTGTCTCACAATTGTGGAGGCTGGCAGTCTGAGGCAGGAACAAGACCTTCGGCAGAACATTTTCCATAGATTTGCCCAACCCATGTGGCACCCAAGTTCAATGGGGAGCCAGGCATTGGTCCAAAAAAGAAAAACAAGGGCCTGGCATTTGGAAGAGTCGAACACCTCTTCTGCCTCTGAATGGTTGTCACCTCAATGCATAAGACTGACACCCACAGAAATGCAGTCTCTGAGGATCCCCACTTCCCACCACACCTATGAAGATGACCATTCATAACTTCTATTCTGCTTCAGCTGACCCCTTACCAGCAGTGAAGACCCCAAAGAAAAGAGGACAGAAACCTGGGTACAAGCTCACGTTACGGGTTCTCAAGACCCCTTTAGCCCTCTCACCTCTGCAGAGTATCCCGGGCCTGACCCTAGCTCCATCCCTCAGGACTCAGTCACGGTCCCCAGCTTGGCGGTCCCACAGGCCCTCACAGTCTGCCTTTACATGAAGTGTGGCAATTTCTGAAAGAACTAGAAATTGACCCTCCATATGACCCAGCAATTCCCCTATTGGGAATATACCTGTAGGAACTCAAATCATTCTACAAAAAAGA